>NC_140595.1:76716677-76877211 GCF_964204655.1 Triturus cristatus | reverse complement strand
GAGAGGATGAGAGAGAGAAAGAAAGAATGAGAGAGAGAGAGAGAGAGAGAGAGAGAGAGAGAGAGAGAGAGAGAGAGAGAGAGAGGAAGAGACAGAGAAAGAGAGAAAGAGTGTGAGAGAGAGAAAGCAAGAGATAGAGAGTGAGAGCGAGAAAGAGTGTGAGTGACAGAAAGGAATAGATGGAGAGGGAGAGGGAGTGTTGACACTGTGGAGAAAATCCTCACAGCTCACCTTTTTGCCACCGGTGAGTCTCCAATCACATGCCGGGACATATTGCAGCCCTCAAGTTTAGTCATCTGAAACACAGTATAAAATCAGTAATGGCAGATTACATACAACTGCACACATGTAATTCTCTGTTTCGCCCCTGCGCACCCAGGCTGCTGTACCCCATCGACTCTCGCTGCCCAGAGGTGTCTGTCTGCCCTGTGCACTCAGGCTGCTGCACCCCATCAACTCCTGCCGCCCAGAGGGGTCTGCCATCCTCTGCGCACACAGGCTGTTGTATCCCATCCACTGCCACTGCCCGGAGGTGTCTGCCCGCTGCTGTGCACCCAGGCTGCTACACCCCATCCACTCCCAGTGCCCGGAGGCGACTGCCCACTGCTGCGGAAACAAGCCTCTCTGCTCACCTTCCACCACCGGCGTTTGTGTAAGAGGGTCCACACGTGCCGAAGCAACTTCCTCAGCCGTTGCGTACGCACGGTCAAGCCGAGCTCACAATTCAGGGTGGATGTTGATTGCAGGATGGCCACGCATCATCACAGGCCTGCTAGACAAAAAGCAAGATAAGATTGTGCATCATGCATCCAGCAAAGGAGGGAAAGAGAGAGAGAGAAAGAGTGAGAGAGCGGAAGAGAGAGAGAAAAAGAAAGAAAGAAAGAAAGAAAGAAAGAAAGAAAGAAAGAAAGAAAGAAAAGAAAGAAAGAAAGAAAGAAAGAGAGGGAGAGAGAGAGAGAGAAACAGTGAGAAAGAGAGAAACAGTGTGAGAAAGAGGAAAAGAGAAAAAGAGCAAGTGTGAGAAAGAGAGAGAGAAAGAGAGAGAGAGAGAAAGAGAGAGAGAGAAAGATAGAAACAGTGTGAGAGAGAGGAAGAGACAGAGAAAGAGTGTGAGGGAGAGAAAGGAAGAGATGAAGAGGGACAGTGAGTGCCCACACTGTGGACAAAACCCTCACAGCTCACCTTTCCGCCACCAGTGTGTCTCCAACCACGTGCCAGGACATATTGGAGCCCTCAAGCTCACTCATCTGAAACATAGTACAGAATCAGTAATGGCAGAGTACATACGACTGCGCATGCCTAAATGGCTGTCCTGCCTTTGTGCATCCAGGCTGCTGCACCCCATCCACTTCCACTGCCCAGAGGTGTCTGCCCACTGCTGTGTACCCAGGCTGCTGCACCCCATCCACTCCCTCCGCCCAGAGGTGTCTGCCCACCCCTGCGCACCCAGGCATCACTGCTCACTTTTCCGCGGACAGGGCACCCTCCACATCATGCAGCCCCGCTCCGCAGGCCACCAGGTCTCACATTTGGTGCTGCGTCTTGATTTTACCATGGCAGAGTACATACCAGTTCACCCGCCATCATTGCAGGTTGCACACCAGCTCAGCCCTTGCAGTGCCACTAACTCTGTGAACAGTGAGGTCACGCCACGTGGCGGTAGGCCCTCGCTGGTCGATGGCTCAGGCCTACACTGCGGTCCAGCAGGGCACCCAAAACCTGACCTGTCCGGACCACCGGGAATGGGACATCATCGCAGGCTGCACACCCGCTCAGCACTTACAGTGCCCCTACCTCGGTGCACCGAAAGTCACCGTCCCGTGGCGGTGTGCCTGTGCCGGCCGCAGTGCATCCGGTGCACCAAGTCTGAAATGGAAATGGCATGGAGCACGTGCGCCCGGTCCTTTTTATTGGCAGGGTCACGTGTCCTGTGACGCCTGTGCTTGATGTGTGTGGTGAGGGTGTAAACCAGCCATCAGGGAGTGGCTGTGGCATACTGACAACTAGACCTGAGAGCAGCAGATAACTACAATGAAAATCTGGGCCATGTAGCGTTGTTGTCCCTCCCTGTATGCGTAAGCGGATTGGGCTGGCCTGGTGTATGCCAGTCCTGCATGAGGCTGTGAACAATGACTCCGGAGCTCAGGGCGTGGTTCTGTCCTGGGCTGTATGAGGAATCAACTGATGCGGGTGTCCCTGTTGTAGTGCTGCCGCCACCCAGGCCACAAGCGCCAATGTGTCACCCTGTGACCCAAGTCCTAAAACATGGCCAATATGGAAGGTAGGGGGAATCACTGACCCTACATTCATCCATATTTCCACACATGAAAGATTGTGCACATCACATATCTGTGTGGATATGAATGTTTATTGCACATTCAGTGGAGTGTTGCAGCTGTAGCAATACAGGGCCATGCAAAGAACATATGTACTTATCCAATCACTCCACCAATTCTGAAGCACTTATAAATTCACTATACACTCTATTTGCAGTACTCTAATGATCCAGTCTCTACCTATGTACTTATATAATGATCGAGACAAAGTTACATAACCAACGTTTTCCCCACTGCCAGAGGTAGCATGGTTTTGAGCGCTGTCCACAGCAGAATGTAATGTGGTAGGGCCCAGGGGCAGCATCATGCATACATAATGAACACACGGACACAGTTAGATAGATAGTGGAACTGGGTACGGGCACGTGCGCTCGGCCCCTTTTTATTACCAGGGTCACATGTCCAGTGACGTCTGTGCTGGATGCGTGTGGGGTGAGTGTAAGCCAGCCTTCAGGGAATGGATGGTGCTGGCAACAAGTACAACAGTAATCATCGGCTCACACACAGAGATTCAATCATAAAGGGTCCATGACTTGTGCTGCACTAAGTTAGGGGCACCAGATGTGAAATAATACACAAACGATTCTATCATAAAGGGTTCATGACTTGTGGTACACAGAGGTAGGGGCAGCAGATCTGAAATCATACACAAAAGACTCTATCACAAAGGGTCCATGAGTTGTGGTGCACTGAGGTAGGGGCATCAAAAGCATTCCGCGTGTGCACAGCTAGCGATGATGCGTGGTCTGGGAGGGCCGCACTGGTAGCAATGTCTGTTGCCTACTGGACTGCGTCATCTGCAATCATAACTCGATATGAATTGTGAGCTCTGCAGTCCGCAATGTAGATGGAAGGCAGTAGTCAGCACAGACATCGAGGAATGCTTTTTGTCACTTTCTCTTGACAAAATCCGAGGACGTAGAGTACAATTCTGTCTGCAATTATTAAATCATGTCTCAATGTAAATTGTGAGCTCTGCTGACCGCAGTGTAGGTAACAAAAGATGAAATATGTATGGAATACATTGTCGAAATGTGTAGGTTTCTGGGACATTATAGTTAGTTGCCTACTGGACTCTGAAATTAATGAATCAAGATTGAATTCGAACTGTGAGCTCTGCTGGCCGCAGTGTAGTCTGCCATTCAGTGTTTCTTTGGACTTGCAAGATGAATTTGATCGTTGTACTAAAGCTATAATTGATATCAAAAAAGTTCTTGAAGCAAGGATACTAAAAGGATATACTGTAGGTTTCAGGGACGTTGTCGTTAGTTTCCTACTGGACTCTATAATAAATGAATCAAGTCTCAATTTTAATTGTGAGCCGTGCTGACCGCAGTGTAGGCCAGAGGCAGCGGTCAGCAAGTGCCCACAGCCTTGTGGCATTGAGTTGAGCTGCACAGTTAGTAGCATAAGAAGTATTCAGCGTGTTCGGAGCCTGCGATGATGCGTGGTCCGGGGGGGCCGCACTGGTAGCAATGTCTTTTGTCTAATTAATTTTGCCTTAATAAGGCTACGTGGCGATGACTTGTGGTGCAGTGAGTTAATGGCACCTGATGCAACCAGCGTGTGTACACCCTGTGATGATGCGTGGTCCGGGCGGGCCGCACAGGTAGCAATGTCTTTTGCCCACTGAATTCTGCCTCAGTAAGGCCACGTGGCGGTGACTTGTGGTGCACCGAGTTAGTGGCACCTGAAGCACTCAGCGTGTGCGCACCCTGCGATGATGCGTGGTCCGGGCAGGCCGCACTGGTAGCAATGTCTTTTGTCTAATGAATTCTGCCTTAATAAGGCCACATGGCGTTGACTTGTGGTGCTCTGAGTTAGTGGTACCTCTGGCACTCAGCGTGTACGCAGCCTGCAATGATGAGTGGTCCGGGTGGGCCGCACTGGGAGCAATGTGTCTTGCATATTGGACTGCGTCATCTGCAATCGCGACTCCATCTAAATTGTGAGCCCTGCTGTCCACAGTGTAGATCGAAGGCAGTAGTGTGTACAGACATAACTCTGCGGTGCTGTGCCGCTGTGTTCGCAGGAGGCCTGTGTCGAGGAGGCCCGCGGTCATGGCAGCAGCCACGTGGCAGGGTGAGGGCCGCTGCTCTGGCAGACGCATTGGCCTTCACACAAGTGAACCACGCCCACAGCCCCGGAGTATTTATTCACACTTCTATGTTGGAGTGGCTTACGTTGGACCAGCCCACTGCGCTCCCGCTTACAGGGGACGACGACACAGGTACATGACCGAGATCTTCCCCACTGCCTGAGGTAACATGGTTGCGTCCATTGTCCACAACACTACAAGCACCAGCAGTATATGTACACATGGGGAGGTTTGTTCTCTGCATAGTGAGGTCTGTCCAGCACATCACTGCTACACTTGGTATTGTGTGCATCATTATTGGTGGGTGACTTGCGTCCTTCACACATGTTTAGTTGCCACATCTCGCAACATTCAGCTATTGTGTGGCTGAGGGGCCATGCCGTTTTTGGAAGGTTCGCTGTCCTGTTGTGCGCTGCCTTGGTGGTAGTAGGGGGGAGTGGTCTGGGGGTAGGTCCTGAGGGTGGTGGCAGTGGGTTTTGTGGCCTTCTTGGGTGTGGGAGGTGCATGATCAGTAGCTCTATGACATGTGTTGGTCTTCAGATGTGATTCTGGGCTGGGCTCCCTTTCACACTGTAGGTAGTCATCCTACTTTACACCAGTAAAAGGCAGATGGTACATTCCTACTGCTAACACAGCTTATCGCCTGTTTTTGGATCGCACCGCAGATTTGGCTGCTCGTTGAAAATATCGGGAAGTGGTGATTTTGTGTTATTTTTGCATAGGAACACCTGCTCTGCATATTATTAGCGTTAGTTGTTGCTCTAGTTTGTGGCGATTTATTTTTGCCGAAGCTATTGCTGGAAAACTGGCGATATTGGCTGCTTTCACCAGGTTGAGACCGGAATGATAATTTAAAATCACTGAAAAAACGATAGGTTTAATGAACATTATAATTGGAAATTAGCATTTAAAAAACCTTTGAAATTCACTGAAAAGACCATAGGTTTCAGGGACGTTATAGTTAGAAATTAGCATTTAAAAAACCTTAGAAATTCACTGAAAAAAACATAGGTTTCAGGGACGTTCTAGTTAGTTGGACATTTCACTCGTACAAAACCAGAGAAATTTGAACGTTATAGTTAGTAGAGCTAAGTATAACTCGCGCCCCCGCAATGCACTGCTGGTGACGTCACATATTACATCACTCATGACATGGTCAGTGACATCACGGATGACATCACTGATGACATCTCAAATGACATCACTGATGACATCATCCAGTGAATGGGTCTTCCTGTTAAGTTTAAATATATTTTATATATGTTAATGCCAAGGTGTATTGAAGAATGAGTTGGTGTATAAGTGTGTGGGTGGAGGATTTAATAGGTGTGTACATGACTGTATAAGTGAGTGATTAAATGTGTCTTACTGAATGCATGGGTTAGTGACAAAAATGTGTGAATGGCTTCTCTGGTTTTGTACGTGTGAAATGTCCAACTAACTATACCGTCCCTGAACCCTATGTTTTTTTCAGTGAATTTCTAAGGTTTTTTAAATGCTAATTTCTAACTATAACGTCCCTGAAACCTATGGTTTTTTCAGTGAATATATATGTATATGTATGAATTCCTGAATAAAGAGGCACTCACTGGGGGTGAGTTTTAAAGATTTATTTTCTCACTCGGGCAAACAAGCGAGCTTCAGCTGGTCGCCTTCTTCGGTGTCATCAGACGCTGCTGGAAACGCCACTCTAATTATACACAAATAATTAATTGAAGTAAAAACGGACATTAATTCATACATCCGATTTCTCAATGCAACATTATTGCGTCATCTTGGTATAATACTTTGGCAAATGCATAGTTGCAGCAGTTGGCTGATCAAGATATATCTCAGCCACCTAATTGGATTACATAAACCAAAGTTGTAAATCACCGTAATTTAGCCCTGTATGGGCATGGGTTTCTTCCAACATTATGCTGCCATTACTGTGATTTAAAACCAGGACCAGGAGCGACAATTGAAACACACGGGTACACCCCCATGATTGAGGCACCCGCCCGTGAGTGCGCCGGAGAAAAGGTGTAGCTAGGAGCGTGATTTATATATATATATATATATATATATATATACATATATATATATATATATATATATATATATATACATATATATATTCCCACTCCAGCTCGTTCTTGCTGTTTTTTTCGGCGCTCTCGGTGGTGCGTAATCCAACCGAGCCATGCCGTTTCAAATCACACAAAACCTTCCAAAAGTAGAAGAATGGATCGCACTCACCGGTAGATTCAAAATCCTTTAATCTCAGTAATTTCCGATCGTTAAGGGAAAATACCTCAAACCAACGCGTTTCTGTCTTCCTGAGACCTTGTTCACGGTTTACATTCAGCAAAGTGTTTGGACCCATTTAAATACATCGTTATAGATTATGGCTTCCGTAATCATTTCCTGTCCATACATCGTTATACTTTCTGGGAGATGTTGTTTAAAGAAAAAAATAACAATTCATCGTACATTCTGTAGGAGAGTAGGATCTGCTTCACATGGGTACCCCCACTTTTTGCTGGTGTTTCACTGTTTTTCGACATTAGTCTGGCTGTGGCCCTGCTAATCAGGATCCCAGCCTAGTTGCTTCCTCTCTAAAATGGTTTCCATGTACATTAGGTACATTTCTAATTGGATTCTGGATGCCTTATAAGCCCCTAGTATATGGTATACTATGTACTTAGGGCATAGGTACCTCAGAGGCCTACTAGTGGCTGAAGCATGTATTATGCCACCCCTGGGAAGCACTCCAAAGTGACACCACAGGTCTGCTACTGCAGCCTGGGTAAGGTGGTGCTTGCACCCCTTACAGTGGTATAGGCTACCTATATCACTACCATAGCACACACATTTAAAACCTATAAGTCACTCTTATGGCAGGCCTTAACAATGCTGAAGGCAGAGTGCTTGGTTTTTATGTGAGAGGGTGCCCCTGCATGAGCAGAGCCCCTCTGCAGCGTTCGGAGTACCTCCTCTGATGCTGTTTGTGGTACAGCCTGACAATATACTCTTAAGTGCATTATAACCTCGCGGTAAATGCTAACTTTGGGATGGCTGCACGGAAACATGTCGTGTTTGGTGTTAAACGCTTTGGAATACTACCCCCCTCTGCCAGTTCTGGCAGCGGGAGTAGCATTCCACCCTTCTAGAGGGAGAGACATGTTCACACTGGTCTAACCCGGTAGGACTTTCTACAGCCCTGGCATCACATAATGGATGCCTCTGCCACAGACACGGGTCTGGCCTCCTGCTGCTGACCGAAACTCCACAGGGGAGGCCTGGACAATAGGTTTCCTGTCCCAGTGAGGTGTAACCACCTCCCCAGACAGGCAGATGTGTATTGGGGCTGGGCGGGAGCACTCTCTGGTGCTTTGAAGTCCTGCACTGGGGGCACACTTGGTGTCTCTGTGCATAGTCCAGTTCAAACCGGTTGTAGGGGTTACCTGCCCCTGCTCTGGTATGAAACTGGACAAAGGAAATGGGTGTAACCACCCCTCTTTCCAAACCCTCCCATAGATGGGTCCCTAGTGTATGTCCAACCCCCAAACTTAGTATAAGTATGGGAACCCAGTCCTTGAGACTTTAGATTACCCTGGACGAAACTCTGCAATATATATCCTGGACCTTCGACGTTCTACTTTGCTTAGAAGACTGAAGAAATCTCCCTTGGGGTCAAGGAGTGACTCCCCTGCTTGGCAGGCACCAAAGAAGCAACTGACCGGTCTGCATCGCTGAAGCTCCCGCCGGACGCCGAAGTCTTTGCATCACCAGCGGTGGATTTCCAGACTTCCCCGAGGCTACCCTGAGTCCACAGCAAAGCTGAGGCCTGTGGCTATCGTGGGTGATGTGAAACCGTGAGCCCTGGACACCGTGAACTTTTGCAGCACCATCCTCTTCCTGGTCTTCCTCGAAATTGTGCTTTGGGCTCCGAGTAGCCCCAGCCTTCACAATCTCTTGCACCGAAGATTTCTGGCCTCCACTCCACGAGTGACCCGTGGGCCAGTTTCCAGTGCGACCGCTCGAGGCTCCTTCGCGATCGCTAGCCCGTTGGCTAGTAGGTCCCCATGAAGGCAACTCCTCTTCTGATAGGGCTTTCCTGGTTGCTCCAGACGTGCCCCAACTTACCCTCGCTGGGTGAGTCCCACAGACATTGCTGGTCTGCACCGCAGTCCTTTCCCTGATTTCCAGCGACTTGCCGATGCCAAGGCTTGTTGGATCCAATCTGGTCGTCGATACCGCAGCACTCGACAGACTTTGAGGGACAGCTCGAATCCAGCTCCTGGTCATCGTTGGTGCCTCCTGGACCTCGTAGCTGAAGAGTTAAGACACCTGTCAACTCACCTGAAGCACCCGACATCTGTGGGCATTGGTCCATCCGCCCTTGGTCGACAAATGGGGCAAGGCGAGGCTACCTGTGGCAATCGGTTGGATGGGTCATAGCGAATAATCATGGCATGCAAATAGGCAGCCGTGCATTGATTGGCAGCATCTGTAGAGACTTTGGCGTGCTCTTTAACCTATTTGTGCTCCTTATGGGGGGATATTCCACAGAGGGAAGGCCAGGCCTTATTGTTAGGCAGAACATGTATTTATGATTGAAAGAAGTGTAGTCTATCGTGTGCTGTGAGGGGCTGTACAGAGCAGTAAGTGCCTGTTTACATACCCAATCAATGTGCATCCAAACCGTCACTTGAGACTGAACAGTGACAGAAGCGGCTGGGTTACTGATGGAATGTGAATGGAGGGCAGAAAGGAAGGGTGTTTGTGGTAAATCAAAGGATTGAAACGTGGTTGGTGCACTACCATAGCCGGGTACCAGAAGGGAACATTTGAGGGGTAATGAGATGGTGGCATCCAGAGGTCAAAAAAGGTGTCAGAGGCACAGAGGTATGGGGATCCTGGTCCCACAGTGAAGGGTGGTGACAAGTCCCTGCTAAAGATTTCTGTCCAACCATGACAAAATGTTGTACAGCCTTGCTATCTCTGTATCTTTTCCCCAGTATTTTTCAAGCCGGCAGATGACTGGAGCAAGCTTCCCAACGTTTTTCTTGGCCTCATACCTGGAAAGGAGTGCCTGAACTTTCTGGCCTAAGGATACTCCCAAAGTTTGCGCTACTGACATTCTGGGAAAATCCTTACTAACCATGCGTATTTATGCACCATACATGGCATGTCCTTATACCTGCACACTTGCCAGCTATGAGGTGGTGCGAGTGTTTTTATTTGAGAGAAATATTCATCTATGCTTCCTCTCCTAACTGAGGACTATGGAGCTGCTGTTCCTCTCTCAAGTGTCCCTTCAAAGAGAGGTGACACACTCACTCAATCACTCAGCAAACATGTATGCTTAGACACTTTCATCTTGCTCTTTACCTTCCATACCTTCCCCCTTCATCACAAATATAGGCCGGCCATTCCTCATTACTCATTCACTCAGTCATCACAGTCCTCCACTCCGTAAGTCCTGCAAGACAAACATGAGCAAGAGGTATGTCAGCAAGCACTAGTAAAGCTTCAGTGTGAATTTATGTTCATACTGCTGCCCTCTAGTAATGCTACACGGCAACTGCAGCATAATAATGTGACTGAGAAGAGGGCTGTCCTATGCAAATAATGTCCCCCCATGCATACTTTCTTCTGAGACGGTCGCCAGATTGCGCCGTGATACAGCCTCCAACATCAAATCTTCAGCCGAATTCAAAAGCAGCCTATCTTAGGGTAAGGATTTAGCCACTCAAAGGCCGCAATAAGGGACATCATCTTCATTTAGCAGAGTGCTAAATTGCCTGCAGTCATCCTCTATATAGAACATGGGCGATCGAGGGTATTTGAGGGCTTTGTTCAAAGAAAGAAAGGGGATGTTTCAAGCCCCAGCCCAGCGCTGTGATGCTCCAGTACCTTACCTGCTGCAGCAGACATGATGTAGACCTGCTAGAGAAAAGGCCTGACTTTGCCCTTTTCTGCCTCTTGAAGAAAACAACCTTTCTAGCTTCTTGTTGCACCTAATAAAGGGAGTTTCACTTGCCTCAAACTTTACCCATCATTTCATTAGTCAAAGCTCGTACATGACCTTTATTCCTAGCCAACCTCACAGACACTAAACCCCTGATTTGAGATGTTGTCTCACACCAAAATGAAAAATCACCACCATCCAATTATTTTACTATCAGTGTAGCACCTTCCTCGCATTCTTGTGCTCAGTTTTACCCCCTGAAGTCACATTTGCGCTCTAAAATACACCAAATTTAAGGGACAAAGAATGAACACATTGATAAAGAATGCCCCGACTTGAGAAAAAGGGGGTTGGAGGGAGGTCACGAGGGAAAAGTTTTGACATTTTGGGGCGCCGCACATGCCAAAAAGAGTGGCCACTTTTCTCCTCTATTTTTCAAAGTGAAAATAAACTTAGCAAATTAAAATAAAAGCACAATCTGAAATTTTACCACCTTAGGATAGGTTGAGTGCATTGGCAGGATTTGAACCCCTGTCCTGTGAGAGCCTTTAGCACCAAAGGCACAAGACTTGCCACTGAGATATAGCTCCTTGGTAAACTGTATCTTTGCAGTAGTAACTATAAGCAACAGACAGGCCCTGGTGACATTGCCTGTGGCTTCCATTGCACATGAAAACGATGACCATGATATAGGGACAATTTGATAAGGTACTGACATAGAAATGTGTGTGGTTCAGTGGGTAAGTTTCTGAATTCCAGCCAGACAACCAGGGTTCAAATCCTGGGATTGGCACCAGGTGGTTGTTGGTGGTGCAGCACAGGTAAGTTGGAGGTTGGCCTGCCTGGCCAATTGGTAAGTAAAATGTTCAAGCATTGCAAAGTCAATTTATGTGTGGTATGGAAATGTTTATTAGTTTAGAATCAATCAGTCATACAGGACATTCCTGTAAAGCACACATTCATACACATCACAGAGCATGAGTAATAAAAACTCTCAAATTGTACTATGTGAAATGGAAACATGGGATATGACACATTCACCTGCATTGGCATGATGAGGTGGTAGTTGGGGAGGTGCGGAAGGTGCTGCCATTAGGCGAGAAGAAGCCCGAGGCCTACCTAAGATCCCAATATCGAGGGAATGGGACCTGTTAATTGAAGCATTTAAAGCCATGGAACCTACGCCAGTTCCTAGAGCAGACGATGCATAAAATGGTTACTATTGATTACCTTCATAATTCACAGTATTAATGACCCCAGAACGACATGAATACACAGCATGACTGGCTGCACTTCGTGGCAAATATACATAGGTCAATATGGGCACAGGATGGACACTAAGGTGAATATATAAATACCTGTCCTGTCTGAGGAAGAGCCATAAAGGGGGGAGGGGGTACTGTAGTAGGGAAGTTATGTTCATATGTAAACACTTATATATGATTCCACTATACCGAGTATTAATATTAAAATATACATGCAGTGCAACCTAACTTGTAGATGTATGACATCAATTGCTAGACACTAATTTCTAATTGTTGGCTAAGTTTTGTATTACTATCTGCACTGTAGTGATAACTTAATATGCATGTACGTATTCATTTTGCTTTTACTGTACAAAGAAAAAAGTTTTTAAAATGTAATAAAGCGTGTTTAAAAAAAATGACACATTCACCTACATTTGTTTAGCTGCAAATTAACTGGGCAATGTTCTACCTGTGCGCTGCTTGACCTCCAAATGTTCCTTGCAGTACACACAAATTAGAAAAAAATCATGAGCAACTTTCAAATGAAGTATTTATCATGCAGCTTCACTTCGTGAAGGGAACTGAATGCACATGAATCCCTAAATGTGTCCTCTTGTCAGCAAAAACCATAGAGACAAAAACAGGAAAATCAATTTGACCAGATCCTTATTCTGGTTCAAGAATACCTGCTGGAACCAGAATCCGACTTGTTCCCATCGATTTTAGAATATTTCCAGTCTGTTTCTCGACCTAGTGTATTTGATTGTGCGGACTACTGGTCCCATCACCCCAGAAGGATCCAATCTCTACAAGAAACACAAGCAACAGAAACAGATAAATATGTAGATGATCGTAAACTACAGTGAACGATTCTAAATACTAATGATAACTCTTAAGGACCTGTTTGCTGCTTAAGACCAAAGTAAGAATCCAGCAGGTCTTTATACCGGACATGGACCAAGGAGTGGAAAATTTGGTAAGCAGTTACATCGCAGGCCAGTCAACAGGATTAAGAAGCTCACCTCTACCAACTATCGCATAAGAAACACCCGAAGCACTTTGGTCATCTATAAGTGCAGATTGTGCATGGCTCCCAAAAGTTTCAAAAATGCTAATTTACATAATGAGGACATCACAGGGAATGACATCTAATAACATGCAAGCTGACCGAAATATCAAACGAAAAGTCATTGCCATTTTGCTCCAGAACTAATAGTCCTCTGTGTTTAGGGCCATTCAGTGGAACCATTTCCAACCTTCTTATCACTTCAGGTACAACATCTGCATCAATCCTCACTTAAGTATTGAGGTTCTATTCATAGTTGCTTGTGGCTTTAAAAGTACAGAAAAAGAAAAAAGTAAATGGAGAAAACAAGGGAAAGAAAAAATAGTAAGGTGAGATAAGGAGTAGGAAGGAGACGAAATGAAAGACAACGTGAGTTACTAAGGGGGAGGAATAGTGAAAAATAAGGATGAGGAATAGAGAGAAGGGTTGATAAAGAGGAAGCACAAGAAATCATAGGCAAGGGAATGTCAGGTCGACCTTCCTTTGCCTTCCTCTTCTTCTTGAAAGAGGATTGATAAGGGTGACGACCTTCCTCAGAAGTCTCACCACTGCCCTTCGAGATTCAGTAACAGGAAGGTGAAGAGACACCAAACAAAGCATTAATAAAGTTTACAAAGATGGCCGAGGCAAAGAAGAGATACATGAGAGGAAAAAGCAAACTAATTGATGAAAAAAACACTAAAAAAATACACAAGCAAAATTACTAACAAAAATAAAAATCCGAACACAAGAACTTTAACTAGAACCCAGAAGAAAACACGAGCAAAAATCCTAACTCAAGAATCCCAACAAGATCATGGATAGCTGAAACAAGGTAATGAGGTGCACTGAGTAATGAAGGCAGAGTCTGAAAGGCTGAGATGCATGGAGTGTTAGTATTTGAGGCCTTATATAGGACATCTCAGGTGACAACTCTTCCAAGTTGCTTTGTTTTCTCCGACCTCTAGATGTTCCAGACCTATGAACACACCAGTCGTAAACCTCTTCTCCATTATCCATCGTTGAAAGACGTGTGGCCTCAAGATGTAGTAGAAGTGTACCTCCCCCCCCCCAAAGGCTTGTGTTTGTTAACAGTGTTTCTATGGGGCCTGTGGGATTGGTGGATCCTGCTGCTCATGGCGACTGAGCGGGGTTTACAAAGATTCAGGGCTCCAGTACTCATTTGCATAACAATGATATGGGTAAAGAAAAGAGGAGCGGTATGGAGAAAAAGAAAGGGAAGGCAGAAGAAAGGGGCTAGGGAAAATGATGTAAGAAATAAAAGGCACAAGAATAGTTAATTTGACAAATGAGTACAAAAAAGTTGCACCTGAATGGAAGAGGGAAAGGGAGGAAACGAGTGAAAAAGAGCGTGTGAGGCAAACAGATCTGGGCATGAAGGCAGAGGCATAAATCTGTACTGACAATGATGATACTTCAAACAATTCTTAAAGGTCCATGCAGGCCAAAAACAAAAAGCCAGCTTTTCGCTGTTTTGAAACAAATGTAAGGTCATTTAATATCTAGCCTCTATGGGTCTTTATTTAATATTCCACTGCTGTAGGTTGGAAATGCGATGACGTACCCTGGCCTAAAAACGAAAGCTGGCAAGTATGCCTTGATGATCTTTTTTTCCATTCTGTCTGGATATTTGAAAGTCACTGACCTGCTTCTTTGCCTCCTGCCACTGAAGTACCCATACCACCCCTGGGATATTGTTTTTATCTTTCAAAGAAGCAATATGCCTCCCATTGACTTCAGTGGGATCACCCGTACCGAAAGCTTCCCAACCAGTGGTTGAAGTGGGCATGATCTGAGGTGCACGGCGTGCCCATACTTTTTTAATTTAAGAAAAACAGTTCACCTACGTTTTGTAAAAAGACAACCGTCCCAGAACAGTTAATTCCGACAGTTGAAATGCTTTAGCTGAAAAGTAAGGCAGGGAATCTCCTATGCTGGGAAACCACGGTGGGGCAGACAGCTAAACATGCCTTCATGCCAGGGTGCCTGCTTGCCTGAAAAAAGAATGTATGCGCACAACTGGTTAATCTGCCCATGTAAAGGGTGCTTGGAAGCCAGTATTGGTTTTAATTGATGGAATCACTTGAAGCTTCCTGATAACACTTTAATTCTTTTGAGAGGAATTGCAAGGGAGTTGACAGCAGAGTGGTGAGGTGTGTGCTTTTAAAGGACATTTATAAAAAGAATTGCATGATGCATAGTCCAGGTATTACTAAAATCTATATTTTGGAAGCCTCTTTTTATCTTAAACCATTTTGCACATTTTATAGCAGCCTATCTTCTGTGTGTAATGCACGTTTAAAATAACTACTTACATATTCACTGCGCTTTCTGTCACGGACAGGGATCTCCTAGGACTGCACATACACAAGTCACTATTCTCCACAGCACCAACCAGGAGACAATTCCATGGCCATCTGGTTACAGACACACACCACTGCAGTGCTAACTAATAGAGATTTCATCATGTACGATAGTGCATTTCCCACTGATCTGTTTTAAGTTAAGCTCTGCATTACTTTACATGCAGTTAACTGAAGGTTGAAAGACTAAAAAAAGTTACAGAATATTTAGTTTTTTAGCCATGCCTTTGACCCCCACCCCAACACTCCCTCACCCCAAGGCCATTTGCACACAGCATCACAGTTCCCACAATTCAGCGAAAAAACAACTTGTGAGCATTCGGAAAGCTTCCCTGGGAATGCATTCAGCCCATTGCTTACCATTTTCTTTGCAGTTTGTAACTCACATTTTCTGGCTTTCTACTTGCTGGCTTTGTTTTAGGCTGTCCAGCAAGTGTTTGTCACGCACGTGGAGCAAACCTTGTTCACCATTGCTCCTGGTATTCTCCCATGAGTCCTTGCTTCTGTAAACAGGCAATTAAATGTAGTTCTTATCTTGTCACATTTGCTTGACAGAGGTCAAATGTCAGGCTCTGTCTTCCGAAGGAGCTAGATGTCTACTTTTCTTTCTCTGACTTCAAAGTGAGAGGATTTATGTGATAATCTTGTTGGGTACTGGGAAAGATTTTTTTTTCTAACACACAATAAAATAAATGAACTGTGCAAATTTTTCAGAATATATCAGAATTTCAAAAGCACAACTTGAGTTAAAAAAAATGTAATTCGGAAGTATGGTGGAAACAAATATTTTAATATGATCAAAACAAATCAGTACACTAGGTGATGCCATTTCCACACATTGTCATTGTGCTCTGTATAGTTTTATCAGTAAAGCTGCATGTGCAAATGTAATTGTCATTTCAATTGAAAATAT
The DNA here is from genome assembly GCF_964204655.1 of Triturus cristatus. Lineage (NCBI taxonomy): Eukaryota > Metazoa > Chordata > Amphibia > Caudata > Salamandridae > Triturus > Triturus cristatus. Next base: position 76,861,232 of record NC_140595.1, on the reverse strand, counting down.
GTAGTCTATATTGGCAGTGCACTACCACACCATGCATAGACCACACAGCACCACTCCACTCTACAACACTCTCCTACACTTTAAGGCCCTCCAATTAGGGTGACCAGATGTACCAGATTTCCCCGGACAGGCACAGTTTTTAGAGGACTGTCCTGGTGCCCTGACACTTAAGTATACATGTCCCGGTTTTTAGGACAAACATCAGATCATTCTGCAAAGAAGAATTGAAAGATATAACTTCCTTTCACAGTAAATAATTTGTCTGTTTCTATCAGAAAGCATAGGACGAGGGCAACTGAATACACCCAGCAGAGGGGAGACAGGGTGTGTGGTACGGCACTGGGGCTCATGGTGGAGGTCCTGTCATTGATAATGTTATGTAAATGTCGCCTGGTAAATGTAGGGGCGGGGGTGTGTGTGCGTGTGTGTGTGTGCGTGTGTGTATATATCATGTTACTAACAGCATAGAATTGTTCCACATATCTGTTCAAAGCTTATTTTAACATAAATTTCACGATCAATTCAAGTATACAATGCATGATCATATATGTGATGATGGCAACCTGGGTTTATATTATGGTTGCAATTTGTAATTACGTTTCTTTGGGCTCGCATATTATCATGTCCTTACAGCCAGTTGTTTATACTGCTTGGTGTACACTATCACATTTCTAAAATGTTTTAAACAGATTTTAAAAACATTTCTTTTCAAAACATTATTTGAACAATTATGCCCCAGTGGGCAATCGAGTCCCTTTAAGTAGCATATAATTTGTTTTACCTCTGGCCATGCAAAAAAACAGGTTCGGTCAAACATAAAAACTAGACTTAGACTGAAGGCTTTAGTCCTACTTTTATGTCTGACTTGGCTCGGTTTTTGCTTCTCAAAATGTGGTCACCCTACCTCCACTGTAATCCACTACTCTCTACAACATCCTACTCCACTTTACGATACGACACTCCACTCTATGCCACTTGACGATACTCCACTCTACGACACTCCATGCCCCATTACTTCACTGTACGCCACTCTACTCCACTGACACTTTACTCCACTCTACGCTATTCTACGACAATTTATCAACTTTATGCTCATCACCTCTAAACCTGTCCACTCTGACTGCTGCACTCCACTCTACTCCACCCTATGCCACTCCATTCAATGACACGGTACTCCACAACTCTCTACTCCACTCCTCTCCAATATTAACCACTACACTCTACGCCACTCAGCTCTACACCACTCCACTCTGTTCCACTTTCCGCCACTCAGACTCTACTTTACTCTACGCCACTCCGCACGAAACTCTACTACACTTTCTTCCACTCTACGACAGTCTTCTCCACTCTGACACTTTTTGCCGCTCCACTCTACGTCACTCTGCTCTACGCCACTAACTTTTAGCCATGCTGGACAGCAGCCACACTGGTGTACAACATGGCTAAAACACATTGCCAAAGCATAAGCAAGACCTATTGGCTTTGCCAGGGCTGCTTTGTAATGTACTTCAACTCCTTCTCCTAACATGTTTACATCTCCTTTGATTTCAATGGGATCCCCATCCAAAACCAGAGATCAAACCTTCCTTAAAGACAGATGATTGCGAGGCTTTCCTTTGGCTTAAGTAGCAGATATATTTTATTTTTAAAGAATAGATCCACCCCTATACCCAAACTTGTTACGCCCTGCTGTTTACAGGAATCAAGCCTTGAACATGCGTGTTTTCATCCCTTATAGTTAGAGATACGCCGGCCACTACTCCGCGAGTATATTGTACCCTACTTGCATGTATACCCAACTCTGGCTCTAATCACAACAGCCGACCCAGCAAGATTTTCCCGTTGTACTTCCGGCTGCACGGACCGTACATCGTTCCACCACATGTATTTCCGGGTTGATCCGACAATAATAGCGTTACCGTACAGTGGCCGTTACTCGGTTCCTAATGCCCTGAATTCCATTGGTCCGCTACTCTGCCAGTCAGCACGCCGTAGCATTCGACTGGCTGCGTGCCTGGCATCCCGTGTCCACTTCCTGCTCGCCGTTTGTGATTGGTCGCTTCCACCCTGCAGGGTCAGGATCCAACAGAGTCTGCATTGTCCGGAGACCGACACGGACATGGGCACCCGGGACGACGAGTACGACTACCTGTTCAAAGGTACGGGGACAAGGGACCTTGGGAGGGGGGAGGCGGTTGAGAGGGCTAGGAGGGGTCGGAGTAGCGGGTCCCCAGCCGCTGTGCCTCTGCGACTAGTACAGGGAAGGAGGCGGAGCGGTGTGGGGATGGGGGATGTACAGTCGCCCTGACACTGCTATTGTAGACAGAAGATTAAACCATCACTTGAAATACAGGGGTATTCCACCGTGGCATGTTGTAAATGTTCGTTATGCGGTGTCTTTGAAGTGGTCATTTTAAGGAATGCAGATGGGCACGGTACTGCGGGTGGGGCCTAGGGCGATCTAAGAAATGGCGAATCCTGGACTCTGCAGAAATACCATTATGAGGTCTGGGAAGGAGGCATTGGTCTTGTAGTGGTAGGGCGTAGGCGGCGGAGGCACTATGGAATCTGCATTGCATCTTTATTGTTCCACATAGGTGCCCTCGTGGTCTGTGCAGAGGGGCATTCTGAGGTCAGGAAACTTGCAGCCTTGATTTTGCAGGAGTGTCTCAGCTTCTGCTGGGAGGCTTCCTGGGGTCAACATTGGGGCTTCACCGGATCTGCAGTTGCGTCTATTCGGTATCTTTACATAGTGGAAGTAAGACACGAACTTATCTAGTTCATTGAGATTGTGTTTTTGTCCCCAACGGACCCTAGCAACCAGGTCATGCTACGCTAACCTACCACGGCTTTTGCTGAGATAACTGGTGTGTTAGTGGTGAGAATATCTGGTTTAAGGACTTGCTCCGGGCTCCTTTAAGTTATAGGAACACCAGAATGCCATCATCATCCGAGATGGCAAGACTGCCGGTGACTGACAGTTCCATTGACTCGGTAACCTTTCTTTTATGCTCAATGAAAGGCTACAGGAAACAAGTGTGTGTTTAAAAGAGGCACACGTTTAACCATGATGCACACCGATGTAATATGGGTGCGTTGGACTATACGTTCTCATGAGTAGGCATTTTATGAAAGTGTAGCTACAATCATCTTAGTACTACGATCATTATTTTACTGATCCTTTGTTTAAGTATTCTGTATTGATTGTTGCTATCCAAGGTTACAGACGCTCCTGTAGGTACCACCAACGTACCATAATGTTTTATCCAGAGAAGCTTCTCCTTAACATCTAGTTATGCGGATTCCGTTCCATGGTGCAAGAGCTAACTTGTTTGAAGTTGAAAACCTTTTACAGCTTTACTTGGTGGGACAATATAATTTTTGTGATTTTGTCAAAGTATGGGAGAGTTGATATCATGTTGTAATTGTTTGGTTCTAGGTTTTCGAAACTGTGTAGCCACAACATAAACTGTCGGCCTTGGCAGCATGGCATGAGTTCAGTTAGGAGGATGGCCTTGCAGTCTTGGTTACATCTGTTTAGAGGATTGGCCTAAAGGCTTGAAAACCTAGTTCTTTACAGACTCATCCATAATTCCAAAGATCAGAGTGGACCTGAAGCTGTATTGTGACCCAAACGTCTTTTTTCTTTTGGATAAAGACAGTTTTAAAAATATTTAAAGTTGTCATGAATATTATGAAGAGATGTGCACTTTGATTATTGATGATTGCACGGGGTTGAGATGTGTTTGTACTTTTGGTCTTATACGAATCTCATAGTGTACATTCTTGTGTCGAAACTTGGATCTTCAGAACGGGGTAAGTTATATCTGAGAGTCCTCCATTTGTTCAACGACTCTGTCTCAAAAAAAGAGAATATTTTCCCCAATCTGAAAACCGTGCCCATCACTGAAACAGGTGAATTGCATGACGTCCAGATTTTTTAATGTTAATGGAAAAATAACAATTCTGACGTGTATTTGAGCCAGGATCACAGCTGAGTCTAGAAAATTTTGATTATTGGGACACCTTGTGTTGCTAAGTAATTTGTAAATCTTAAGCAACTAATATGTTGAACATCGAGGTAATGGTTTATGCCATATTGTAAAGTTTGAGTTGGTATTGCAAAATTTGGTTAACGTAAGGAAAGGTTTACAAGATAATGTTCTATAAGATTATATTTTTTATATGTGGTTAAATTGTCAGGATTGGCAAACATACTAGAATTGCATGTGTTTTAAGCATAACGATAGACTTTAATTTGATGGCATAAAATCCCTACGCTAAATAATTTCCAGATTTCAACAAAAATAGTCTGTTTTTCAAGCAGATTAAAAAGTTAACACATCAGTGTAGCAAAGAGGCGGGAGCTCCACAAACGTTACCCGATCTCCTTTCAGCTGTTTATTGGTGTATTTGGGTATGCTAAAGTGTTAATATCTACAAATAGTAGATTGAGCAAATCCATTTATTCCGATGACAAAAACCTATTTGTTTAGATCTAATTTAAACATGATGGAAAGAATACTTAATTGTTTGGCTTGAAAACGTAGTTTTACTTTTGATGAAAAATCGTGTTTACCTCACAGATGTTCCTGTTGAATCTGCAGGTGTTTCAAGATGGGACTCTGAGTTTGTACAAGTCAACCATATTAAGTGTCTTTAATTCAAGTTTTATGTCTTGTATATTATCATGTCTCCCAGTGAGATATACTAAATATGTAATTAACCATGCTGATCTACAGGGCTGTATTCTAAGAGAAAGGTGCCCCCAGTGGTCCTTGTTGGACCCGGCCGCGTGGCGTGGTCCTTAACCCCCTGGGTTGTGCCCGTTCCCCGCCCCGGCCTTCACGGGCCCCCCGTCTGAACTGCACCAAGGCCCTTCACCCGGAGCTGCACGTGGTCGCATACTCCTCGTGGCTCCGCCATCTTGTTGGCATCCACGTCACACCGTGCACCCCCGCTCAACCCGGCCTCGACCCCAGCGAAGCCCCGACATCGAGGCACCACGAACTAGCCAGGGGGTGCCGCAGGAACCATTCATCGCCCCCGGCGGAGGACAGTATCGATGGGACCCCCAACTGTCCTCCCCTCTCGAGGTGTGATCGCCCTGCAACTCCCATGGGCCTGGCGCCTCTCCTGCTGGGCGTCTGGCCACCTCCACCCGGCCACTCCGCCCCCTCGGGCGCATAGGTCCGGACATCAAAGGGCTCCAGACCTATATCTGGGGCGACCCCACCACAGCTCGGCAGTTGTATCCCGGAGTCGAGAGCCCTGCTGATTGAATCGCGGCTGACCCTACGGAGAAGAACTCTTGTCGGAACCATCACGAGCCCTGCTGACTGCGTCGCGGCTCCTTCCTGTGAACCCTTTCTGAACCACCTGGAACATCGGAGCCCTGCTGACGCTGTCGCGGCCCAACCTCGCTGAAGCCTCCCTCGGAGCCCTGCTGACGACGTCGCGGCTCGAGCTGAGCAGAAACCATCTTGAGAGCCCTGCTGATTGGATCGCGGCTCTCCACGAACTGTACGCCAGAGCCCTGCTGACGCCGTCGCGGCTCGACCCCTCCGAGATCCGGAGGTCCTCCAGCTTGAGGATAAGAACTGGGCCCCAGGTACCCTCGTACCGCATTCCTGCCAAAGACTGTCCCGCTACCCCGACCCTTCCAAAGAGACACTGAGACTTTTGGTGGATCCCTCGATCCCTTCGTGTAAATATTGCCCTCGTAACCCTTTTATTGCTGATAAAGAATTGCTTGTCACAAGACAACCTCCTTGAGTCCTGTGTGGTGGTGTTACTGTGCTAGTACGTGATAGGAGAAGGATCTCTCAGGAGACTTCTCGGCAGCGCTCGGCTACTTCGTGCAGTGTGAGGGCCCCCCCTTGGTGGTCGCACCGACTCCTCGGGGTCCGCCTTCCAACATTTGGTGGCCAGCGACGGGATCCGAGCCGAACGCAGTACGTACCAGCCAGTACCCACTAGCTACCCATCCAAACGAACAGCATCATGAGCAGCCAGGAAAACAACGCGACAATGGAGTTCCAGCCCGAACGGCTGGAAGAATATACGCACAAAGAATTGAAACAGTTCTGCAAAGACAAAGGCATTGCAACCACCAGCCTGGGTACCAAGGAGGAGATGCAGAAAGCTCTGAGGGCATGGTTGGAGGCCGGGGCAGGCCCCTCCCAGGAGGAAGGGCCCTTGCCCCTGACTGAGACCGCAGCAACCGCACGGACTCCGGCAACCGAAGGAAGAAAGAGCCTAGAAACTGGCCTCTCCGAAGAAGAGATACGAGAGCGGGAAAAGGTCCGGAGCCACGAGCTAGAGCTCGCCCGACTGCGGCTGGACGGTGAACTCCAGCTGGCAGAAAAGAAACTGGCCCTAGAGCAGCTGCGCCTTCAAGAAGAGATAGAGGAGAAGAGACGACACCGGGAGTTGGAGGAAAAAAAACTAACTCTTGAGCACGAGCGCAGTCTCAAGGAGCTCGAGATCAAGGCCAAGAACGGAGGGACTGACACCCCCAGAGACACTCTACCGCCTTCCGAGGCCAAGGTGCATATCCCGAAAGAAGTCGTCAAGGAGTATTACAAAAATGACGACATCCAACAATGGTTCAAGGCCTACGAGGTGGCCATGACCTCTCATCGGGTGCCCCGAAAGGACTGGGGCGCGGGCCTGTGGGGGCGGTTCCTGAGTGAGGGGCGGGACACGCTGCTCCAGCTACCGGAGGAGGTGATGACCTCCTACGATCACATGAAGGAGGCCCTGCTCACCCGCTACGGGCTAACAGCGGAAATGTACCGCCAGCGGTTCAGAGACTGCAAGAAAATCCCGGGTACCACATGGGTGGAATATGTGGACTTTTTCAGTCGGGCCCTAGAAGGGTGGATCAAAGGGAGCAAAGCAACCACCTACGGGCAGCTGGTCGACCTCATCGTATGGGAACACCTTTCCAACAATTGCTTCGTGGAACTGAGGCAGCACCTCCTCGACAGCAAAATGACCGACCCGCGAAAACTTGCCGTCGAAGCCGATCGATGGGTCAACTCCCGGGTCCCCCGGAACTCAATGGGGGAGTACCAGAGGAACCCCAACGGGCCCCCCCGCCAGCGCGGTGGGGGGGAGGGCCGAACCGGAACCGAGACCCTCCCGCCGGGGCCCCCAGGAGCCCCCCTCGAGGGCCACCACAGCCACATCTCTCCCCGAGCCTAGCCCGAAAGGTGGGCCCGGCCCGACCCGGACCCCGGCCGCCAGTGACCTGCTACGGCTGCCAACAAACAGGACACTTTGCCAGCGATCCGGCCTGCCCTCTGAACCGAAGAAACGGGGCCGGCGGGCACCCGCCCCGGCAGCTGACAGCCGCCGCCTTGGGGGGAGAAGAAGAGGAAGAGGAGGCCCTCGACCGAGAGAACACTGAGTGGGAGCCGGCAGCCATGTCCCTGGTCTGCCTGGGTAGCCGAGAGATGGTACCCTGCACCCCCATCCCAACCAACACCCAGAAGTACCGGCAGCATGTCACGGTCAATGGACAACGGGCCGAAGCCCTTCGTGACACAGGCGCCAGTATCACCGCTGTCCGCTGCCACCTGGTGACCCCTGGGCAGATTCTACCGAATGTGCTGTGCCCCGTACGGACGGCCGACAACAGTGAAAACCTATGCCAGATGGCCCTGGTCACCTTCGAGTGGGGAGGGGTGACGGGCCTGCTGAAGGTGGCAGTGCGCGACGACGCCCCGGTCGACTGCCTCCTGGGGAACGACTTGGAAAGTTCCCCCTGGGCTCAAGTAGAGCGACGAGAACACCTCCGAATGTTGGGACTGGCTGATTGGGCCTGCGCCATCACCCGGTCCATGGCCGCCCAGCCCGAGGGGCTCACACCCCCTCCCGCCAGCAGCGGGGAGGAGGCGGACACCGACCCTGGGCCCAGCGAATCCTCCCCCGAAGAGATGGCTTCTCCGAGCGCCCTACCAGAGCTGACGCAATGGCGACACGAAGGGGGCCCCACCCGAGAGCAGTTCCAGCAAGAACAACAGTCCTGTCCCTCTCTCGAAGGGGTCCGACAACAGGCGACCGCGCAAGCCAACGGTGACCAGACCGGCACCCACTGGATCTACTGGACCGAGGGCCTGTTGTACAGCGAACAGAAAGTAGCAGAACTCGGGGCCAGCCGGGTGTTGGTGGTCCCCCTCCGCTTCCGGGAGTTCCTTCTCCACCTGGCCCATGATGTGCCCCTCGCCGGACACTTGGGGCAAGACAAAACGTACAGTCGTCTGGTGACCCACTTCTACTGGCCCCGGATGCGGAGAGATGTGGACAACCACTGCCGGTCCTGCCAGACCTGCCAAGCCAGCGGAAAGACGGGGGGTCGGGTCAAGGCCCCCCTCCAGCCCTTTCCCGCCGTCAGCACCCCGTTCGAACGGGTCGGAATCGATATCGTGGGACCCCTGGACCCCCAAACCGCCCTGGGCCACCGCTTCATCCTGGTCCTCATGGACCACGCCACCAGGTACCCGGAGGCGGTCCCGCTAAGAACTATAACGGCCCCTGTGGTAGGCCGGGCCTTGATGGGGATCTTCTCCCGAGTGGGATTCCCCAGCGAAGTGGTGAGTGACCGCGGCACGAACTTTATCTCCAGGTACATGCGGTCTCTGTGGCAACAGTGCGGGGTCACATACAAGTTCACGACCCCCTATCACCCTCAGGGGAACGGCCTGGTTGAGCGGTTCAACCGAACATTAAAAGGGATGATCCAGGGACTGGAAGAACCCCTCAGGCGGAAATGGGATGTCCTGCTGCCCTGCCTCCTGTTTGCCTATCGGGAGGTCCCGCAGAAATCCCTGGGGTTCAGCCCGTTTGAACTATTGTATGGGCACCCGGTCCGCGGACCGCTCAGCCTGGTCAAGGAGGGCTGGGAGATGAAACCCCGAGGCGCCCCTCCTGACGTCTACCGATACCTCCTGACCCTCCGAAACCAGACCCGCAAGTTCCGAGCCATGGCCGAAGCCAACCTCGAGGCCAGCCAGGAGGACATGAAGCGGTGGTACGATCGCAACACCTCTACTATAGAATTCGAGCCAGGACAGAAAGTATGGGTCATGGCCCCGGTCGAACCCGGCGCCCTCCAGGACAAGTGGACCGGGCCCTTCAAGGTGGTGGAGAAGAAAAGTCCCGTCACCTACCTGGTCGATCTGGAGTCCCCCCGGAACCCCCTCCGGGTCCTACATGCTAACAGGCTAAAACCCCACTTCGCCCGGACCGAACTGAGCCTGCTGCTGGCGACTGACGAAGGGGGCGAGGTCGAATCCGAGCCCTTACCCGACCTCTTGCAATCCGACATTCACGATGGGTCGATCGAAGGGGTCCAACTCGCCTCGTCCCTGACCCCGGAACAGCGCAACGACTGCCAGCAATTACTGCGGGACTACGCAGCCCTCTTCTCTCTCACCCCGGGGGTGACCCACTGGTGCGTCCACGACGTCGACACCGGGGAGAGCCCCCCCATACGTCACAGAGCCTACCGGGTGCCTGACCGAGTGCGGGCCTGCATCCAGGCTGAAGTAGCAAAGATGCTGGCCCTGGGGGTCATCGAGCCTTCCGACAGCCCGTGGGCCAGCCCTGTCGTCCTGGTGCCCAAGGCCGCAGCTCCCGGTCACCCCCCGGAGTTGCGATTCTGCGTGGACTACCGAGCCCTGAATGCAGTAACCAAGACAGACGCACACCCGATACCCCGGGCCGACGAACTCATCGACCGCCTAGGGGCCGCTCGCTACTTGAGCACGCTGGACCTCACCGCCGGGTACTGGCAGATCCAGCTCACCCCCGGCGCCCAAGAAAGATCCGCCTTTTCGACCCCGGATGGGCATTACCACTTTCGGGTGATGCCCTTCGGAATGAAGAACGCCCCGGCCACCTTCCAAAGATTAGTAAACAAGGTTTTGGCCGGGCTTGAGGCCTTCAGCGCGGCCTACTTAGATGACATTGCCGTGTACAGCAACCACTGGGCCGAGCACCTTCTCCACCTGAAGGCCGTCCTGGCCGCCCTTCAGCGGGCCGGGCTCACAATCAAGGCCAGCAAATGCCAAATCGGCCACGGATCCGTGACCTACCTGGGCCATCAAGTGGGGAGCGGGCAGGTGGCCCCCCTCCAAGCAAAGATAGATGCCGTCCAGACCTGGGAACCCCCCACTACCCAGACCGCTGTCCGGGCCTTCCTGGGCCTCACCGGATACTACCGGCGGTTTATCAAGGACTATGGGAGCATTGTTGGCCCCCTCACAGAGTTAACGTCCAAAAAGCAGCCCAAGAAGGTACACTGGACACCCCGCTGCCAAACAGCCTTCGACACCCTAAAAACAGCCATGTGTACGGCTCCGGTGCTGCAGGCCCCGGACTACCAGAAGGAGTTCGTGGTACAGACGGACGCCTCCGAGTATGGGATCGGGGCCGTCCTATCCCAAGCCGACGAAAAGGGGCTCGACCGACCAGTGGCCTTCCTCAGCCGACGACTACTGCCCCGAGAGCAACGCTGGAGCACTATTGAGCGTGAGGCCTTCGCTGTGGTGTGGGCCCTCAAGAAGCTCCGGCCCTACCTCTTTGGCACCCACTTCCGGGTCCAGACCGACCACCGGCCCTTGCAGTGGCTAATGCAAATGCGGGGCGAGAACCCCAAGCTGCTGCGGTGGTCCATCTCGCTACAAGGAATGGACTTTGACGTCGAACACCGGCCCGGCAATGACCACGCCAACGCCGACGGCCTGTCCCGCTTCTTCCGCCTTGACGAGGAGAATCCCCAAGGAGATGGGTGACTCTCCATGCCTTCGGCTGGGGGGGACGCCTGTTGGACCCGGCCGCGTGGCGTGGTCCTTAACCCCCTGGATTGTGCCCGTTCCCCGCCCCGGCCTTCACGGGCCCCCCGTCTGAACTGCACCAAGGCCCTTCACCCGGAGCTGCACGTGGTCGCATACTCCTCGTGGCTCCGCCATCTTGTTGGCATCCACGTCACACCGTGCACCCCCGCTCAACCCGGCCTCGACCCCAGCGAAGCCCCGACATCGAGGCACCACGAACTAGCCAGGGTGTGCCGCAGGAACCATTCATCGCCCCCGGCGGAGGACAGTATCGATGGGACCCCCAACTGTCCTCCCCTCTCGAGGTGTGATCGCCCTGCAACTCCCATGGGCCTGGCGCCTCTCCTGCTGGGCGTCTGGCCACCTCCACCCGGCCACTCCGCCCCCTCGGGCGCATAGGTCCGGACATCAAAGGGCTCCAGACCTATATCTGGGGCGACCCCACCACAGCTCGGCAGTTGTATCCCGGAGTCGAGAGCCCTGCTGATTGAATCGCGGCTGACCCTACGGAGAAGAACTCTTGTCGGAACCATCACGAGCCCTGCTGACTGCGTCGCGGCTCCTTCCTGTGAACCCTTTCTGAACCACCTGGAACATCGGAGCCCTGCTGACGCTGTCGCGGCCCAACCTCGCTGAAGCCTCCCTCGGAGCCCTGCTGACGACGTCGCGGCTCGAGCTGAGCAGAAACCATCTTGAGAGCCCTGCTGATTGGATCGCGGCTCTCCACGAACTGTACGCCAGAGCCCTGCTGACGCCGTCGCGGCTCGACCCCTCCGAGATCCGGAGGTCCTCCAGCTTGAGGATAAGAACTGGGCCCCAGGTACCCTCGTACCGCATTCCTGCCAAAGACTGTCCCGCTACCCCGACCCTTCCAAAGAGACACTGAGACTTTTGGTGGATCCCTCGATCCCTTCGTGTAAATATTGCCCTCGTAACCCTTTTATTGCTGATAAAGAATTGCTTGTCACAAGACAACCTCCTTGAGTCCTGTGTGGTGGTGTTACTGTGCTAGTACGTGATAGGAGAAGGATCTCTCAGGAGACTTCTCGGCAGCGCTCGGCTACTTCGTGCAGTGTGAGGGCCCCCCCTTGGTGGTCGCACCGACTCCTCGGGGTCCGCCTTCCAACAGTCCTATATTGTGAAGTTAGTGTAAACCCGAAGTTGAAGTTCAGTAACCTTTTGGAGCTGCATGAAATAAAAGAAGGGCTTCCCTTATTGTCTTCTGAGCTCAAATCTTTAAACATTTATCACAAAACTGTTTTCTTCATGGAGGTAGAAAAGACAATATTAGCAAACTGGCATTACCTATGTTTGGTGAAAAACAATTTGAATGTGACCTTCAGATTGTGTTTAATCCTACTTATTTTCTATATTTTTTAGATTTTCAATCTACATCCCTGTGTGTTAAAAGATGTCCTTTATAATACTACAGAATTAGGCTTTGATTGCATAATACACTATGTATTTTAAATTTCCTCGACTCCTAATTTGCCTTCCTTTTGCTTCATAATTTAGACAACTCTTTGGCATTCATTGGCCCCATAGGCCATCAAAATTATTGATGCGTGTTCTTAGAGAGTGCTACTGATTTAGGTTTTTGAAGTCAAGATACGATATGTAAAATATGTTTCGGTTAGTCTTATACAAAAGTTTTTTGGAATCAATCAGTTCTTCTCAAACGGGTACACACTGGAAAAGTGGATTTGTGGGAGTAGACCACAGCCACTGGCAGTTGCTTTTAGGTCACAAGGCCACAGATTAGACCAATATTTCGCACAATCATATTGGGAGTCAGTCACACTTCACTAATAAATGAATCAAATATTTAGGTTAAACACATCTCTTTTGCCACTGTTTAAATTATCGCGTCTACTACTGCACTTTTTTAAATGTTCTGCAAGTATCTATATGGTCTCCGTTTCTAAAATGTTCGGCTTTACTCCGCTCCTTATACTCTCTAATGTTATCTCTGTTTCTTGTAAGGTCACCAGCACGGCAGCACTTAAGAAAAATATCATTAATGAATTAAATACGGCACTATTGATCAGGTTCCTTTTATCTTATTATCAGACAATTTGTCAGTGGACTAAATCCATGCGCTCAAGGATTTTAAACTGTGGTTTCTGTAATTTGGCCACAGCTTCCTGACTTCTTCCAACCTCACCAGCATCCAATGGAAACATTTCTATTCAGTTATCATCCAAATTTTAGGATGGCGGACCACCACTGATATGCAACCAAATAAGCAAGGCATCCGATGAGTTGACTCTACTTGAGGCGAAAGACAGTCATACAGAGGCTGAAGTGGGTAACCAGAGCGAAGCCCGATGTCCCTATTGGAAACAGCCATTGTGTGCTCTTGCAGGCAGGCACTGATTGGAAGGCACCCAGGCCTGCTGAGGCAGGCGGTAGGACATTCGGTTCAAGGAGAGCTGGGCTGTGTTTATTGCAAGGTGTCTGTGAAGATATCCAGGCGCCCTTTGGACTCTGTTCTAGCTTCACTTTGCAATAGGAGCAGTAGAGAAATTCGGTTTAATGTGTATATATCATTTGTCCCACGGGACTTAAGAGGAGGTGGTCTTTTCCTACCTCCACAGGGGTTAGTTCGAATGTATTTTGTGAGCTATATGAGGTAACCAGGAAGCTCTGGGGTTCATCAGTGACTCACCCCTGCAGCACATGCGCAGCCCTGATATCAGTGCCTGACTCATGGGATTTGTGAGATAATCCAACAGGGAGTAAACATTTCCTGTCGGGATGTATGTCTTTTAACGATGGGGTGGAAGTGCGTTATCTTTCCATTGTGTAAAGCGGCCATGCGGTGCACTTTTAAAGCAGTTTAGAGCGCGGAAATGGAAACGTGGATTTCAATGCACTGGTTGGACCCTTTGGAAGAGGACGGAGCGCACAGTGACCCTCTAGGGTTGCAGAATGACACTGTCCCAGCCACCCCACTCCGAGTCGTGATTTCCTGATTTCTTTGTAATAGCACAGGCCTGCCATCTGATAGCCATGTTTCTCGTCTTCATTTCTCCCCAACTTTGAGTGTGAACTTCCTTCTCGGTGCACGCAGGTCTCTACCCCCTTGCTTTCTTTTGTTCACCAGAGTTGTTTCTTGTAATCCGTTTCACCAGGGATCCCTGTTCTCGGTTGTCAAGAGCCCTGGGGCCCCAGGCTTTCTCTTCCAGGGCTCACCGAAATGAATAGTATAGAGCAAAACCCAGAGAACTGACATGTATGCAACACGTCAGGGAAAAATCAGCAGAGTAAAGCAGAACTCAGCGGTCTGTGGTCAGTGAAGGATAGCTCTGCTTTCTGCCTGAGCCGAGGGGTCAGTCTGCCGACCAGGGTTTAGTTCTGCTGTCTGCCACATGTGAAGAATAGTTTTGCTGTCTGTCAAGTGGGGTGCATCTCCACTGGGGACAATAGCTCTGCTGTCTGCCATGAGCAAGAGATCAGTCTGCTGAGCATGAGATAGTTCTGCTGTCTGACACAAGTGAGGAATAGGTTTGTTGTCTGGCAAGAGAGGGGGAGCTCAACTGGTTGTTATAAGTGAAGGGTAGCTCTGCTGTCTATCTTGAGCGAGGGATGAGTCTGCTGAGCCTGAGATAGATCTGCTGTCTGACGCAAGTGAGCACTTGCTTTGTCTGTCTGGCAAGAGAGGGACTGCTCTACTGCCTGTATTAAGCGGGGCCTGCCTGTGTTGTTTGCATATTGCAAAAGATAGGATTGCGGGGCGAGGGGTAGCGCTCCTTCCTGAAAAGTGATTGTTTCCAGTGTTCTTTGGCCAAGTGAGTGCATTTTCACTTCCCCAGTGCTCCTGTCAGGAAGTCTGTAGGTACAAACCGACCTGTCTGCTTTCTCTCACTAATGAGCATTTAAAGCTTTTGTTTGACATAGAAGCACAATAATACATTCCAGAAACACTGTCCAATGTCTGAAAGTCAAGTAGTTTGTGTTTAATATGCTCCATTTTGCGCACAGCAAACCAAAGCCTTTTTGTACACCGTTCGTGAGATAAACTGTGTGCATCTTTTATTCTGTGCTTTCCAGATATGCTTTAAAATGTGCCTTTGGTTTGCTTTCTGTGTCCACAAAAGGTCTCTGTATGAACCTTTTCCGTTAAAAGAGAGCGCTGCAGATCCTAGTTGAACATTGTATATTTATTATGTAAAACCTGTCTTACTATTGGCCACTTTAAGATTCAAGACATTACCCCATAAAAACAAATCCAAAATGTTCGGTGCTTATTCCAACTTTGTAATTTTTTTTTAATTGTATAACGACCACTGCTTTTGGGAGCATGGTCTGTGGATAGAGCTGTAAGAAATGTGTGCAATTAACTTATGCATAAATATGTTAGCAAAATTCCGTAAAAAGTATGCAAATTTCAAAACGGGGGTTATAGCCTAAAATATGTGTCCATGTCCATTAAGGATGCCTAACATGCTAAAAAAAGACAAGTGTCGCGACCAGCAGCCACTCGCGTTCTCGTCTTGTGCATTATTCCTGTGCTAACATTTTCCCATTAAAACAACATAATTACACCATATGGGTTTTAATGATGCAATTTCGGAAAATCTGTGTAACAAGCGTACCGTAACACTTTAAAAAATGTGCACACGATTACACTCGAGTAGCAGAAATTTTGCCCAGGCCTAATGTAAATTGAAACTTGCTTGAATAGTGAAAGACTAGGAAGGAACTATTTCCCACCCTGTTTGCATTACATTTTAATATGGAGGGTTGTTTGTTTCCTCTGATAAAGGCCATTCCCGCAGTCCATCAGTTTGGGATCTCTGCACCTCTCTAATTCATGTATCTAGCTCCCAGCAGTTGAAAAAAAAGTTGGTTAACTTTTTGCCATGGACCGCACATCAGTACATACACTTTTTTTTAAAACTAGAAACTGTTATTTTGATGAAAATCTGGACATTTTTCCATCTTGCGTTATGTGGCAGGTGCAGCTAATCGTGATGGGGAAAACCCATTTCGTTGGAATCGATAATCCTAGATAGTCTTTGTTGTGTTTGTATGTTCATGATGTCTGATAATAATAGTTGGGTATTGTATAACACACAATTATCCTGGTAATACAGGCTTCCTTATAACACATCAATCATTTTAGTGTAGTGTTCCTGTGATGTGTAGATTATGCGGTTGAACTGAGCAAGTCTATGGTATTGTATTATGTGGTATATGAATGAGTGTATAGTCTCATCTGGTTTTATGGTATGCTTTTTTAGGCTCCTTTTGTACAGTGCAGACATAGTTTGTATGCCACTATGAGTTATGATATACTATGAATACTAGTAGTTTGGTGCCATGTGCAGTTCACTGGACACTTCCCTCTTGGTTTAAAGGCTTAGAAGGCTTCATTCCATGGTTGTCTTCTCGGTTTTTGATAGAAACCAATATGTGTTTTATCTGTATTTGTGTATGATGCCCATGTGCGAATCGTGTGGATGAGGTGCTTAGGCGAGTATGTGTGAATCTAGGTGTTCGTGTTTGTGCAACTGAATGCAAGGCTTTGGGATTTGACATTTTCATAGCCTGATGTTCAAGCATTCGGTTTTCTGTTGGGCCTTCATGCATTGTTTTCTCTGCGTGACCTTTGTGTTGAAGGAGTGTCACCTGTGAGTTATCTTATCTTGTGAAGTGATTGAACTACATGTTCTCTATTCATCTTGCTAAGTGAATAAACAAATTGTAGTGTATTTGTTATTTAGACAGTTTGGGTTCCCCTCTCTAGCTGTGATTGTGTTAAGTAGAACTGGAATGAAGTGATGGTAAAAGTAAAGCAAAGTGGTCACATGTGTCAATCATTTTTTGCTTCGGTTGTGGTAATTCTTCCTTTGGTTTGGTTATATGCCATGCTGCACAGTGATCTGCCCTTGCAGCTCTGCTGTTCTTTATTTACATTCCCAGAGTGGTATAGATATTTAGGCGTTATCAGGTCATTTCTACACATAAGCTGACCAGACCCGAATTTACACCTGATCAAAGAAAATTGGAGCAAAGATAAACTTGATGAATACTTCAACCACTTGAACATTTGGATAAGATACATATTTTCTCTGCATTAAGTGAGGGAAAACAGATCCTGGAGATCGGAGGGACACACAGCGTTCTTCCTTCAGTTGCCTCACAAGCCTAGTTCCCTCACAACAATTGCCTCACACAACGCAATAAATCAGTTTGTCATTTTGATGTATATCAGGGGTCCCCAACCTTTTCTGTAATTGGTGCGGCTTTTGTTTAATGGAAATCATCCCGGAGCTACTAGTTTTGGTGTTGCAGTAGTGACCGCGTGAGACAATGCTACCCTAAGCAACATTACCAGCAGTGATCACCTCAGTGCATCAGGCTTGCCAGCAATAATGTAAAAAAATACTTTGTCAATTTGCAATGCCTTTACATGGGTAATTCAGAACAGCCATAGCTGCAATGCCTGGGCATCACGCTAATAATATTCATAATAATTCTCTCCATCCCCTTATATGATTTATCACTCAAATATCTGCTTTAAATACAAATCAGAAAGTCAACAATTTTTCTCTAAACATCAGCTTATGAGTTCTGAAAATCACATTGTGTCACAAATACACATTTTTCAACTTTGGTATACATTTATTAATATAATCAAACGAAAACCTCTAATTTTGTAGGCTGGGCTGCACACAGGAGAGCTTGCATGTAGCTGGAGAGCTATCCGTAACTCATGTGCTACTCGTTGGGGAAGCCTGATGTAAATAGACCATTTATTGTTTCTCCAGATTGAATGCCATAGTCAAGGTTGCCAATCAACAAATGTCCATGTTACAAAAAATGTCTTGTAAAACAGGCCTTAGTGATTGTGCAGTTGCACTACGGAAATATAACCCGTATACAGGTCTGAGGAAAGCTGTCAAAAATTCCTGTCATACAAGGGAAACACGCCCTTATGTAAACAGGAGAGCTGTTACATAACTCAAGGAAAACACGCCCTTATGTAAACAGGAGAGCTGTTACATAACTCAAGGGAAACACGCCCTTATGTAAACAGGAGAGCTGTTACATAACTCAAGGAAACACGCCCTTATGTAAACAGGAGAGCTGTTACATAACTCAAGGAAAACACGCCCTATAAAGGGAGGAACCGGGAGGTACAACGCTGTCGGATATTGTGTTCACACCGACGTACCTGCTTCGTGAAGAGCAGTGTTCCGGAGTGGTGCTCCAGTAAGGCAAGAACGGAGGTAGGTCGAGTCGTTACTCCCTGGGCCGTGTCTTGCCCCATCGTCACCTGTGAAGGACCCGGAAGCTCTACCGGTCAACCATTGAGCTTCGCTTTTTGACTCGGCTGAGTCCAAGCGCAGTGGCGCTTTTGCTGGTTGGAGTCGTAACTCCCAGCCCGACCAGAGACACAGGGACTGCCAGCTGTAACGCACACCAGGAGGTGTTTGCCGCGTTACAGACTCGGAAGTCCACAGGATCGATCGAGCGGCTGCTCTCGGTTCAGTCTTCTTGCTTGTGATTGGGGTATCGGTGACGCATCACCAGGAGGTGACTCCGCGTCCCGGTGCAGTCTGAGGAAGAGGTTGAGCGGCTGCTCCCTTCAGGTAGAGACCCCGGCTGGGTGTTTCCCTGACTCCTCGATTCTCCCCAACACTCTTCGTGCCCCTCACAGCCTACCGATTGGCATTGTCGGCCATTTCATTTCTGCCCTCTGTTGGCATACGCCGGGACCGGCGTATATGCAGAGGACGGTTAGGACCATCCGTGCTGTGGGCTGGTAACGTACTTAGCCTGGAGGATTCCAGTGACTATAACTTTTGTTTATTCTTTGTATTATATTTGCCTTCATTAAAACAACGAACCCTTCACTAGTGGTTGCGTCCTCATTGTCGTGTCTGTTAAACGATCCTGAGACGTTCAGGGCGTTACAAAAGCTCACTGGCAGATGGCGGCAGTTGCAAAACTAGGCCCTCACTGACTGTTCATAACAACACAGACCAAATAGGGGACTCATCCGAGCCCCAAGAAGTCCTTCTGAAACAGAGGTTCTAGCTGTTTGCAAAATGTGACTTCTTACTACAATTTAGCCTGGAACACACTCTGTTGCCATTGTCCACAAGGTTCATTAGGGAACATCCAGATAATAGACATTGTTGGCTTTAGTTCTCAAACTTTTACGCTGCGCAACTCAGCAAAACATCTTGCTGCACTTTGTGAAAAAGGAAGGGCAGGAATGTGCCATATCTATCAAGATATGGTGTATTCCTATCCTCTGCCACCTCACAATTAGCAGCCTAGCACCAACGCAGGGTCCTGTGCGTCATGGTGTATGGGTGTCTGCTTGGTATGCCGGATTGTATGCATGAATGGATGCCTTCCTGCACAAAAACAAATCTGAGAGGCATTTTCCTCTTCTACATGTGCTGCAGAATGCAGCACATGTAGAAAGTAGAACAAGCATTTGCAATGCAATTGGTCTCACTTTTGGGACCTTTATATGTATTTTGCTATGCAGCACATTAGCCTGGGTGCTGAAACATCTACTGTTCTTTAACATGGAGGGAAAGTAAGCACCAAACTGCGTGACACGCCAGGTATGGGAACACATGTAGAGAAATATTGCCTTTCAGTGGGAAATGGTATAGTCCGAAGCTCTGTTTTTTATATAAAATCAGGGCCTTTGGTGGTCATATCACTGAAAATACAAGATTTGAAAAAAATATTATTGTCTACGGGTGTTCGTGGAAGACCATTTCTTTGGACTGGAATCTAGAGAATGCTAAAGTGATTCTGGTATTTTACTGACCTCTGCTGGTCGTTTTCTATCAAGACAGTTAAATAGAGGCAGTTGAACAGACAAAGTCCCTAAGCGGAAGCAGACCAGTCCTAGAGCTGATCACCAGAGTCCACAAAGTACATACACATAAAAGTATATACTAAAGTATATACAAGATGTCTCGAATGTTCAACCTAAAAAACGAGAAGTAAAGATATTTCTCCTCGTTATGCCTCACCTGGGGAGGTGTAACTTTTTGACGCAGTCCCAGGTCAACCACTAATGGTAAATCTGGGGATTCGTCAAAATCTATGCGTGGGAACAACCATGCTCCACCCATGGAGCGCCTCCCCAGGGCAGAGTAATGCAAGGCAGCGATTTGCGCTGCCTTGAGTTACTCTAGATTTATCAAGCCATACAGGGCCACTCAAGCAGGTTTTGCTTCGCCCTTGAGCCTCCATGCATGGTGCAAGAGTGATGAAAAACCTTGATAAATATGGGCCTGGGAGTCCAATGCTCCAGGCTCTGGAATATCTTTAACCCAGCCTTGAGTGCGGAACCAGAAACCCCTAGTTCTGGAAACCATCAAAACAGTCTTTAGGCTCCCGTGCTGCTGATGACTTACGATGAGAATGTCTTGAGGAAGAAATAAAACTAGGTTACACGCTTCGGATGTGATTGGACTTGTACTGATTGATTCTGCATCAAACTTTACACTTGCTCTAGTGCCCAGCCGCGTCACTGAGATGATATGTCTTGCTCTATCAAACACCACAGTGAAGACATCAGTAAGATTTGAGAGCAGGATGTTATGCCTTCAATGTACGTTAATAATTTATTCTCTTTTTCTACAGTTGTGTTAATTGGTGACTCTGGTGTCGGGAAGAGTAATCTCCTCTCACGATTCACACGCAATGAATTCAATCTGGAGAGCAAAAGCACCATCGGAGTGGAGTTTGCAACCAGGAGTATCCAGGTCGATGGAAAAACAATTAAAGCACAAATTTGGGACACCGCAGGACAAGAAAGATATCGTGCTATAACTTCTGCGTGAGTTATGCTTATGCCAGTGGGTGTGAGACAATGATTGTTTTTTTGCTTCACTAGATAGTTCTTATAGCCAGAAGCACTCCCAGTAGCATACTTTTTTTGTTTTACGGAGTTTTATATAGCGCGAACCTGACCCGAAAGTAGCGAGTATCAGATCTCATCACTTAGCACCAGTTGCGTTACATGAGCACACAGTCATTTTTTTTTTATTAGTCACAGGGAGATAAAGTGATTTTCCCAGAATCACAGGATGTTCAGCGTCATTGCCGAGACTCAAACCCGGTTCCCCATATTCAAGGTCGACCCCCCCTCCCCCCCCAGCCATTAGGTGAACTCCTCTTGTGTTTCTAGGCGGGGCAGTTTTTTAAAATCTTACCTTGATTTTTGTTACATAGGCTAACTATAAGTTTTGTGGCTGGCACTAGAAAGTATTTTCCCAGTATCTTCTTGATACAGAGATAAGCTTTACCAAATAGATCTGGCGTAGGGCTCAGTTCTATCCCATAGTTTTCATTTATTTATTTTGTGCAATCTATCAAGCATGCCAGTCAGATTGTAGTTTAGGCTCCAGCACGATCACTGAACAGACCAGCTGAAAGCAAATTTGACACATGCTCTTTTTGAAACAGTGCCTACATGGCATTAGAGGAGTAAAGTGTGTCCAAGCGTCCCAAAGGATCACTCCTCTCATCAAGGACCTCCAGCCACCAATGAGAGAACATTTTGGGGTGAAGGTAAAGAAACTCTGAGGGTATCTATGCCATCAGGAGACTAGTTCCCAGATATTGAAAAGTACAGCTTCGTGAATGAGGGATAGTACTTTAAATTAGTATTTTTTTCCTAATGTAAGGGTTCAGAAATAGTCTGTTTCCTGATTCTGTAATACGTTTTGGTGAACGTTGTATAGTTTCTTTAATGTCAGCAGTAAAACGTTTTTCAAACTCATTTCTCAACATGCACGTTGATTCTTTAGCAGTAAAAAATAGTCCCAAAAAGTTTTCCTGGCTTATTATATGCATATGTCCGGGTGAAATAGTAAATAATTCTCACCAAAAAGAAAACCAGATGTTAGTAGCAGATTTTGTCCTATCTGCAGGACAGAAGAAATGACAACCCAAATTTAATTGGATAGTAAAAGTGTGAAGCTTTCATGCAGGAACCTGTAGCTGATTTTGTTTTAATGTCTCACCTGTTTTTCCTCCCATGGGTGGCACCATTGATGTATTTTTGTAGACAGTTACTCCTGATGTAATCAGGCCTACAAAGTTAAAGTTCACTACTACATTCTTCAAATAATGTGGTTTCTGGCTGTGTAGAGAGCCGTAGCGCTGAGACGTTTTACATGCAGCTTTATTCCCATAGAATGGTATTATAAAAGATAGTTGATTCGTTAGTTATTTCGCAGGAATAGGAAACGGTCTGACTTTTCGCTAGTTGGTTTGCCATTTGGGCAAGAGGGCGGGGCATTTATTTATCACAAAGGCCTCTGAATTCAACCACCATCCTCGCCAAGTCTCCATGAAAATTTACATAAAAAAAAAAAGTTATATAACAATGGGGTAACCCGATAAGCCACTGGACTCGGGTACAATGTGATACATAAGTTAGTGTCACAGTGGAATGCAGTCTGAACACATATAATACAGAAGACGTTCCTTGATTAATTAATCAAAATTTAAACATCACCAAGAAGTTGTACGAACAATGGTTGTGATTGGATTTCATCAAGAAACAGGAATTAATCAATTCATAAAACAAAATGTATTTCACATTTGGACAATTTTAGAAAAAATAGGTGCATCCAGGATGGAGTGATAGGTGCATAGGAGGGATTTGTGAAAGTGATGTGAGGAGGGAAGGTAGTGCGTATATATACATCAGCAATCAATATGTATAACCTATCCTGCCAGAAGGACTGACCTGTCATTTACATTTAAAAGCCAGACAAAAGGAAACTGTATTTGAAAGAAATAAGAAATACACATTAGGGCTGTCTGACACTTGTCTGACTGCGAGGCTTGGCTAACGTAGTATGATTTGATTGGGTATGTTGTATGTTAAAGCCTTCAGCCATACACAATTACATCAAGTAGCCTCCTAATGCTAGAAGATTGAGTTGCATCTGGGGCACAACACGAGACACGAGTTTATGGAACTCAGAGTGATCCTTTTTTCGCCCTAATTTGGCAGGGTATGCCCAGACGTGGGTCCCTTGCTCACTTTGCCACTGGATTCGAGCTAGCCTGGCTTATGAAGGGTGTTACACAGAAACCGATCCCGGGATGCTTGTTTCCGGTCCAGGAAAAACATGGCTTGGCAGTTCGGGCTGGACTGTTCCCATGAGGCACAGGGTCAAGACTGATTTGCATATAGCTGGGTCTGGACTGAGGTGGCAAAGCGAGCTAAAGAATGATGATGGATTCAACCCAGATCTGTGACTGGGGATGAGTGTCTGAAAAGTTTCAGCGCTCCGTCCATCATCTCCTTGTGTTTGCTTTTATCCTTAATGGTACCAAAGAAATGGAAGAGAATTTCATAGCTGTGGTGCTAAAGTTGCCGTTAGCCATATCACTTAACTTGGCTTTTTCTAAAGCATGTTGCTGTTTCATATGTATCTGATAAGACTTAACAGGCAGGAAATTAATGTTTGAGCTTGTCGGTTCAAATGCCGGTACCTTTGTAGATCATCTCGGGGTATCACAATGAACCTTAAAATTAAATAGGCCAGATACAGAGCTGCTTGAGAGCAGGGCACATTGTTTAAGGATCCTCTCACTGGTTTATGCCCATCACATTTCCAAGGGCATTGTTTGAATAAACTGCAGTTAATTATTGTGTGAGGCCAAGTAGTATTCGTTGTCAAAGTCATAATGGGGAAGGAGCAAGACATGTAACTTTTTTTGCTACTTTTAGAGAGAAGTAACCAGTGCGCAATAGATGTTAGGTGATATTAAAGGCAACTAGCTGTTAATGAAACGCGAGGATTGTAACCAACTCTACTTGGGTGGGGTGAGGTTTAAAACAGTTGTGCAGTTTCAAGTACAAGTGAGATCCTGCTGAAGTAGCTGTTGTTTTTTTTTTGTTTGTTTGCTTTTTTTTGTGCCCGTTTTGATCAAAGGGTTACAACTTTGCATATGTGGTGTATTTTTGGCAGAAAACAGACACACTGGCTTTTTGTCTAGCATAAGTTTCTTAGAATTGACAGTGTGAACTGTGTGTTGTAATATCCGTGTGGTGTTCTGAAGTCAGAAATATATTAAATTCCTGCAAGATAGGATCAGAAAATAAAGAATCTGGGCCTTAAAGAACAGCCACAAAAAAAGTAAAATACGTTAAATTGGTTATATTGTGCAAAGATGGACTATTGAAAAACATGTCTTACCGTTTGTGCTGTTACAAAAAAGGCTCAGCGAGGTTTACCCAATTGCTTGTTCCTGGAAAAAAAACATTTGATAACAACTTCCTCAAATTATGAAACTACTCATGTGCCCCAAGCACTTTTGAAGAATGGACCTTTTGATTTCTTCTTTTTTTTTTTTTTACCTTTGTTCTACTTTTATTTCATAACCTCATCATACTGGATTATTTCATGACCGGATTACAAACCAGCAATGTTTTCGAGATCTAATTTCCCATCTTCCAATAGTTGCTTGAAACAACTGGGATGGGTAACCCTTATTTCTGAGTGAACCGCATGCTATTACGAAAGTTCATTTGCTAAACTTGTGCAAAAAGTACACTACATTTCTTAAAATCGAAAAGCATCAAGGTTGTTTTTTTTTTTTTGCTGAATAAGGTAAGATGATTGTACATATGAATTGGTCAGTGTTTCAAGTATGCTTTTGAACTCCATGTGCTCGGGCAATGTTTCAGGGTTCCATCTAGAGCAATTGAATATGTAGCATGGTATAGTGGGAAAGAGGGAGTAATATTGGTCTTGGTCTTTTGGCCAAGATAAACTATAGTATCAGTTCAAACTTTTTAGTCTGCTGTACAGTTTCTTCGTGGCTTGTGCCCGAATCCCACATAGCAGGTGCCGTGAAGTCTGTCTGTTTAGGAAAATACCACCACGTTTTAATATCAGAACTCTCGCTTTTGACTGGGAATAAAAATAAAATCTGTATAGATTTTTATCTACATTGTGTTTCTTTTAATTTTTACGTTTCCACCCTACACTCTTAGGATGTTGAAGCACTGTCCTAAAACAGAGCATCTTTTTCAGCTACCCAGTAGAGAGAGTGACCACTCGTTTATTTCTTACATGGGTTTCCCCATGAACATAAAAATTCATACGTTTTTTGTCTTTTTGTAAATAGGTTTAAGCAATGTTGATTTTAAAAAGCCAAAATGTTGAGATAATTATCAAACTTATGCAAACTATAATAGAGAAAGTTTAGGAATGTTTGCACCTGGCAGAAAACACTTGTTCTCCATCAGTGTTAATTCAGTTAGAATAGTAATATAATTATAGAGAGTCAAAGTATCTTACAAAAGAATATATGATTCTAGGTTATCTTCAAAGTTCCTGTGCTTATTTCTCTTTTCAGTTCGACAACAGTGACTGACCAAACTTTAGCAGTGAATGTGCAGAAAAACACTCTCATTCTTCAACAATGTTTACCCAGTGGACAAACTGCATTAGGGATGCCAATGACAACCGGGGACAGAGATCCACACTTTACGGTTACATTGCAGAGATCTACACTTTATGGTGACCTTGCAGAGATCTACACTTTATGGTGACCATGCAGAGATCTACACTTTATGGAGCCCGTGTTTTGGATACTGATTCCTGGAGCCATCATCATTGCTACTGTCTGTGAGAGCCATTGCTAGCACTAACGTTGCGTCTGAGGAACGGCCAGAAGATGATATATGAAGGGAACCACTAAACAGGTTCTAAACATTAGAGAGTAGATCAACATCTCCAGTCTGTAAAATTTGCAAAACTGGATCCCAGCCACTCCACTCTGTTCCAGCTCCTAGTTCTTGATGACCAATGATGGAAGTTCTCTAAAGAGTATTCATAGGACCACTGTGTGACCAGTATTGGTGTCTACATTACAGCTGGTTTCCCAGAAGGGAGGGGGCATCAACTGAAGTGAACACTGTCTGCTGGAGTGGCTGATTGTCTGCCTAAAGCCTGGAAGCTTTCTTGCCTGCTGACAGAGGGATGGAGTGTTGTAGAAGAGAATATCCAGCAGAAGTACAACATGTTGCTGCTAAGGAACTAGCCAGAGAGTGAGCCACTACATGGGAGCAAATCCAACAGCAGCCCATATATGGAAGGCGTCCCTCTGTCTCCATCAAATGGTTCTCATGATAAACTGCATCCAGCCTTCTTCAAAAATCGCATATCGATTGAAATCGGCAGCGCACAATCACAGAGAGAGAAGTTGCTGTTCATCTTGTTGGAACTGACTGCTCTGACAATGATGTAGGTGAGTGCACTGATTGACCCAGAGGTCACAAGTGCTGCATAAGCACCCCGCCTTGCGAGTCTGCAAATGCAGAAGCTGATAGCTGCAGCGCAAAAATGTTCAGTCTTCAAGTTCCTGTACAAACCCCAACTCCAAAGTGCACGCAACGGTGGGCCATGGGAACTGTGATAGAATGAGCCACCAGAGTAGCAGACTGGGGTCTCCAAAACACAAGTTTGCCAATAACTGCAAGAGGTGGAAAGTCAGCAAACCGTTTTGGACTCATGTACGCCTTTGGGTGATTGAGTGAATTGCACCAGTGTCTGAACAGTGCCGTAGTCCAGTTTAAACTTCTGGGATTATAAACGCTGGAAAACTCAGTTTGTGTAGGGGAGGGTACCGAAGGGAGTAGTACCTCAAGATCTTAAACAGGATTTCAGTCCTGTGTCACATTCCTTAATTCCGCTGTGTTCTGTTGCATCGTGCTCTGTGATTAAAGGACTTTCTTTTATCAAAAAGATAAGCACTGTGTAGTGCAGTATTTTATTGTATATGTTGGGTTGAGTGACCGCCACACTATCTCTCTGAGAAGTATTTGGGTGACTGTTCATACTTGCCTAGGTAATCAAGGGCCGTATTAAACAGTGTGGCGCATTTCCCTTGTTAGCAACGGGCACACCTTTCAACAGGTGCGCTTGGCTCTAACAAGGAGAGCACACCGTATTAGTTTGAATGTGCTGCCCCCAGAGCAGCCCCAAACTTGTGCTGCCCTAGTGGCAGCACATTCAGGTGAAATAAGGAGCGACTTTAAAGCAGCTGCTCCATGTTTCACTACGCAGGCGGCAAGCTGCCTACACTTTTAAGAGGGTAATAGATCCCCTTGCAGGCGGGTGCAGTGAGTGACTGCACCCGCCTGCAAGGGGATGTCTGGGAGTCCATCGGACCCTCTTCACTCCCTCCAGAAAGCTGCCAGAAGGGGGCACACTGACAGTGCGCCACATTTTTGGTGGCGTACTGTCAGTGCACCTCCTGGCAGCTTCTTTACCTTTGTGCCTGTGTCAATAATATAGCGTGGGCGCAGAAGCAAAGAAATGCCTTCATTTGCATGGGGCCTTGCCCCCATGCCAATGAGGAAACTCCCTTTGATTATAGTGCTGGAGCTATATGTACGCCAGGGCTATGTACTACAGAAGCATCCGCAGACTTCTGTAATACCGAAGTGTCCCGGGAGCACGCAAAGCAGGGGCAAATGCCCGTTGAACCGCTGTAGCATTTTATTTAATAGGGCCCCTGGTCTTCAGACCCAGACAATGATGCCACTGTGCCCCGCTTGCAAAGAAGGGACCCATTCTACAGCA
This sequence comes from Triturus cristatus, assembly GCF_964204655.1. NCBI lineage: Eukaryota > Metazoa > Chordata > Amphibia > Caudata > Salamandridae > Triturus > Triturus cristatus. The sequence goes on along the minus strand of NC_140595.1, from coordinate 76,833,787 downwards.
ATCATAGAGCCTGAACAGCAGCACAAGTAAGATCAGGTAAATGCAATGCTTAGACTCCATACGGGGACAGATAGACATGTGCAGCTAAGACAGCTGCAACACTTTCAACTTTCTACCAAGGCTTGAAAAAAGACATTAAACCCCTTTTTTTCTCTAATAAGACTACTTTGAGTTAACTGCACGTGCCTAATTCTTGCTTACTCCATGTACTGACGGGAACTGCAGAGACCAAAATTTGATCATAGTGAAAAGGAGAGGGATGCTATGGTGAAGGGCAATTTAGCACTTCACTGTTAGATGTAACTGATTACTATCCAATTTTAAGCTTTCATAGCTTTGTGTAGTATTTAGTTTTACTGTGTGGTTAAAGTACTTTCTTTTTCCATAAAAGGTAAGCACTGGGCATTGCATTACGTTATTGTGTCTGTCGGTTGGCTGTTGAGTTCTGAGCTCTTACCACCCATACTACACCTGTGAGAAGTCTGCGACTGTTTGCCCTTACCACGTACTCCCTTCCCATGTCTGTTACCCCAGGCTGCTTTCTGTCAGCTACAGTGAAGCCAAATTTAAACATTCATATATCGGGAAACTTTTAACTTGAATTTTCAAGATGCTCTTTTTTTCATCAAAAATGTCGAGGTATTCCATTCCCCATCCTCGCATATTTGCAGGACTGACGAGCGGCAGGTTCTACTAGTACTGTTACGAAATACAGCATAGCCTGGCAAAGGTTTCCGTTTCTGTTTTGAACCACCAAGTTTATTCTTGGTTGTAAACACCACTGGCAAAAAACAGATATTGTGTGTTTATTTAATTGCAGTCTAAGGTCCAAGTTCCCAGCGTCCTTAAGTAGCTACAATAAGTCACATAAATAAAAAGTTATCCTTTTAATACTTTGTGACATGTTACTACGTGAGAGATATGCGTGGGATCTACTCTGACTACCCCCAGGCTGTTTCACAGTGGAATACCAGGCTATTAATGATGGACAATTCCATCAGGCTGTTTCTTGTTTTTACCCATTTGTGCATCTTTGCCATCTATGTCAAGCATTTTGATTGGGAATCATTCACTCGAAGCAGTTTTTTCTGGTATCCTTCCCATTGTAAAACCTACTTACCATGCACAACACTTTCTATAGCTCTGTTTTGCCATTTATGGTATAGATGTGAAATTGATGCTGTTGAAAGTGATGTTTTCTTGTATGGGTGTCCACCAAATCCCGTTTCCCTGTCTCAAGTGGCTTATGTTTGTTCTTTAATTGTCCGCCTGGGTAGACCTGTTTCTTATTAAGTTACGGAATGTGAATAAGTCATTTGTTAAGACACCATTTACACTACAGATCTTTTTCAAGTATTGTGAATAAATATGGTGATCTGTTGAGACACTCTGAAATACCAGTAGTCCTTATAGTCAAATTTGAATTGTAATTCCAGGTATTACCGTGGCGCAGTTGGAGCTCTGCTGGTTTACGACATAGCCAAACACCTAACTTACGAGAACGTTGAACGTTGGTTAAAGGAACTTCGTGATCACGCGGACAATAACATTGTTATCATGCTGGTGGGAAACAAAAGTGACCTGCGTCATTTGAGAGCTGTACCTACCGATGAGGCCCGGGCTTTTGCAGGTTTGAAGAACAGTTATTTCTAACGAGATTCGTGAAGTGATGAAATTGGGTATATCTGCCTTCGTTCCTAATTGGAGGTCTGATTTTACTGTGGGAGTACTGGTCAGTGGGCTTGTATGAATTTCTTTGGACTAATCAAACACTGAGATTCCTTTTACATGGCCATTTTACAAGCACATATATAAAGTTAACTTTTAAACAAACAGCAGAGGCTTCTCTGAATGAAAATTACTTACTTTGTGTCCATGATAATAACAAATATATGAAATAATGATTCAATTTCTCTTGCACCAAGGTAAAAATTGTAAATTAAGTACCAGCATTCTTCACCCTTCTAGTAGGCATTGTGGAGAAAGTAAAGCGCCTGATTGTAACAAAAATGTGTGTACGTATGGTTTGTACGTCATGCACGTGTTTACACATTTTTTGCTTATGTAATTAGTCCAATAGGAGTATATTTTCTGGTGTATGGAATTCTTAGATTTTTGGCATGATCCATGTTCACTTAGAACCCAAGTTGGAAATTAAGCCACCACTCTACATTTCTTACCTATCTTTTTACTTCAGTTCCCTCTTCTCTCCTTCATTTTCTTTATCTATTTATTCAATTCTTCCATACTTTCTCCATTCTTCCCTCTTCTTCAGCATATCCCTTTCTATCGTCATTCATCCCTATCAAATATTTGCCTTCCATTATTCCTTTTACCCCTCCCTTTTACACATCCTCCCTACTTTACACCCTTGTGAGGCCACATTCCTTCTTGGGCCCCCTTTTCTCTCCTTCGTTCCTTACTTAATTCATGTATCTCTTGCTTTGTATCCTTTATATCCTTTCTACAGAACATCAACACAGCAGGACTTGGTTCCACTTCATTGGTTAACGTGGTGGACCTTTGCACTCAATAAATGGCTGTATTTTTGCAAACTCTACATTTGAATTGAAGGGAATTGGGCAATCCGAGCTGGCTCAAGATCTAGTTCTTCCCGAGTTAACACTCTTCACAGAGTTGACCAGCCAGGGAGTACCAATGAAGCAAAGGAGTCCTGAGAGAACCAGTGACAGCTGAATCATTCTTATCTTGAGCAGGCCTCATGCAGGTGTCTGTCCACCTGACATTTGGTGTGGAATTAAGAAGCGCTTGTTTTGTTGTGTGGGTACAGTGCTGCTGTTATGTTGAAGCGAGCCCTAAAGGTTTTCCATGGTGCTTAACCAGAGAGGATGACTCTTTGGTGAGCAGTGTCTCCAAGTGCCCACACTACTACTCCCATGTTCATGGTGAGCAAAACCATGCCGAAACAATGGAGGAGGAAAGCCTCTTTAGCTTGGTCGGGCTCAAAGGCTTTGTTTGCTGAATAGGTGGTTACTCCCTGTGAATAATCTTCTGCTCTTAGTGGGGAAGAAGAGCAATCAGGAAAAAAGATGAATACGTGTGACAAATGGCTTCCATAGCAAAACATAGGTTTTACTTCCCAGTATGTCCACCACCCACTAGAGGAACCAGTCATTACCAAGTCCCCCGGTTAGCACCAATTGAAGGAGGCATGCTAGGGGATCATTGTAATAAATCATCTGCAAAGAGACCAGAATGAGAGCGGCCTATTCCTAGGATGTAACCGAGGCAAACATTATGCATCCAGATAGGCAGTAGCAGTTGAGCTTTAAAGCAAAAGAGTCTATGTGGCAGGAGACTGTCCGGTTCCCACAGGAACTGGACCTCAAAGCAATTTTGTACCCCTTGCTTTACACTTGACTACTATAGCCAGCTGTAACAGGTTGGTTAGCTCCATGGGGAATTAGAGCCATGCTTCACTCTCCACGTGGTTACCCTTGTCACTTGCTTTGTGACCTTCAGTCAGAGCCGGAGGGCTTCTAAATCTGAAATTTCTTGAAAAAAGGGCGCTTGGCATGTGTCCTAGTTTCAATAGCCACCCGTCGCCATACTCACCTCTTGATGAAATACATCTCCCGCAGGATACGGTATATTTATGAGAATGTGCTTCAGAAGTATCTGAAAGTACCTCATTGAATGCAGACCTGAACAACTTTTCCACAAGCAAGAGGGCGTTTGGCTGCAAGAACCTATTCATTGACACCAGAAAGTATTGTTACTTTTATACAGAAAATCTAGCGACCCGTTTCTCTATATAGTAAGAACTGCACTTGACTTTGACTCTGTGAGCACCTCTTCCTAGTGTTAGGTACAGCTACGTATTTAGGTCACGAAGGCTGCATTGGAGTTGCTGTAAAGTTGATACATAGGCTATTCTGAGTTGCCGGACTGGATTGAGATTATGCAAAAAACCTATTTTATTCCGAATAAAACACAGCTTCAGGCTAATTGATTAAAAATGTAAAATATTTACCTGAGCTCTACTTTGAGACATCTATGACTCACTCTGACCCTATTAAGAAACATGCTGGAGTTCCCATGTTTAGAACTGGAAGCTAAGCATTTAAACCTGAGAGAGTTGTTGTGACGAGGTTGTTATCCAAATTGTGATTGTGTTTCTTTGTTCTCTACCACAGAAAAAAATAACTTGTCATTTATTGAAACCTCAGCGCTGGATTCAACCAACGTGGAAGAAGCCTTCAAAAACATTCTTACAGGTATACCTATTCTTTCATGACATTTTAAACCTTGCTTAAAAACGAAAAGAGAGGCTCTTGGCTTGAGATAGGGATACAGATGTTTTCAGTGAATTTTTAAGGAAAATTGGAAATATTTTTTTTTTTTTATGTGCGCTTTATTCATAGATGTCCAAGTTTTTCTCCCATAAGTATTTCTTCCATGTAGACTTTGTAATATATGTTGGCCAGGCTGAAGGAACCCCAAGATTAAAGCTTGGAGAAGGAAAACTGGAGATCCTTTATAAATTGCTCACAAAAGTTTGAGTCAACAATATTGTGGCTTCTTGGAGAAACATAATTAATAGAGAGACTTGTATGTCCTCCAGAAAGAATAACAATTAACTGTTTGCCAGTATAGTGATCTAGCCCAGAAGGATACAACATTTGAAACATTGATCATCCGGTAGAATTTTGCCAATTTAAGGATCGTAAGATTGCCATATGGTGAACCCAGGACTACAGTGAGCTCTGGGTCCAAAAGTGTTTTGTGCCCCTCAGAGAGACTAGTAAAAAGATCGAACAGATCAACAAGCACGGCTAGCGATATTACCTTTGATAGGTGACCGGAGAATCCTGAAAACAGGCGCCACTCAAAAGGAAATCCTGTGTTAAGGAAAAGAATGCCAAAATCTCCTGACGGCTCCAAATCACAACAAAGATAAACAGACTCGCTACAGATCCGGAAGTCCTTGGTCAGGCCTGAGCCGATGTTTACTTATGGCAGATTATCAGACTCTGACTATAGCATTTTTGTTTTAGTAATGCAATCAACACGCGTACTTTCAAATATAAATACTTCAAAAATGTGTTTATATTGGAAATCTCCTTAGGTGGGATCTTTGGGAGATATTACAGGAATGAGGAGATGTTTAGGCCTTATATAAATGTGAAAATTACAGCTAATGCTGTCAAAATACAAAAATCGTGTAGGTCACTTCTGCCATATCATAAGGGATTTTGAGGCAGAACAATTGCCACCTGTACTGCGCATGTGGATAATTCAAAGGTGAGGAATCCACAGGCAGAGTATCCATCAGAAAGCTGCCCATTTACGCCTAGGAATGCAAAGAAGGAATGAATCCTGCTTTGGAAGATGGAAAGGTTGAGTCAGGACAAGGACTCGCTTGTTGACTGTGATAGTGGACATTCAGTATGCAATTTTAACATTTGTCTATGCTATTGTGCTTTTTCTTTCTTTGATACTTTGGTTTTATTATAGTGAGTGAGCCCAAATCAGTACTATGATGAACTGTTTCTTCATTTGATGTATGTAGAAAGTGAAGTTGAAAAGTTTGAAAACAGTCATTGTTCACCTAGACGTTTTAAGTAGTGAGTGATCTATATTGGACAAGCTAAATTACTATCCTTGATGTGCACATGAAAAACGAATGTCCGATTCTCCCAATCATTGTGAGATTCACTTTTGACGTGTCAGTGAATTAAAATATTTTTTCTCTTGTGCTTAGCAGACTGCTGGCAGTTTCCTGCCTTTCAGCCCCTGTGAAACTATATCTGACCAGTGCCGTGCTGTCATCTTGACTGCGTTCTTGCCGTTTTTAGAGTTTTTTTTATTTTACAGTCTCCATCATTAAGAAACTGAATGATATGATCAAAATACTATGTCTGGACTCTACCTCTCCCTGTTGTGAAAAGCCCTTTCTGTGTCAGGCAGAAGGTTGGAGAAGAAATTAAAAAGTCAAACTGACTAAGTTTAAACGTATACAAGACCAACTGTGGTAGAATAAAAGGATGGATTATTTTGTTTTAAACTGTAAGAGGGTCATTGGATAAAGCAGTCTGTGATTTGCTAATTTGGCAGGCTGAAATATCTACCACCAAGAAAGCAACCTTAAAATTCAATAGGGAAATATTACTTGAAGAATTGGGTTCACAGAGCATGTGTGTCATAAACATTATTTTAAGAAATGGGTTGATTTTTTTTTTTCTGGCTAATATTTGAAAGCGACCATGGCAAATTCTCTGAAATACAATAGTGAATGTCTGGGACTCTGCTATATTTGCCTTAAATGGCAGGACAGGTGAAAAATGAAACCACCAAGAATAATTTGACTGGTTGATTTCTCTCAAGACCCCATAGTACCGTCAATCACACTACTATTTAGGTTAGAGCTGAAGCACACCTCTTTAAAGAATACCACTACACAACTGTTTAACAGTCCACTCCTGCTTTTACCTTACAGCAGTGTTCCAAATCACCTACTGACGGTATCTTTACCATTGACCGAGTACAATACTCCACTGCCTTTCAGCTACGTTTGCACTGTACAAATACCACATTCCTACTTTGGTGAGGATTTAAAGTACATGTTTAGGCCAAAATGCATATGCTGTCTTGATTCTTAACAAAAATTGATTTGGTTGCAAAATAGAAATTAACTCTCTGCCCGTTGCGTACCAGAAGGCTGTTTGTCCCAGTTTCACAGAGATCAAAGGGTTTTAATTATCCCATCAGGCAAAACTGATTGAACAGGTGCAGGTCTAGTATAGTGAGTAGACCTCCAGTGTGTTACCGAAATACTTACTGTGCGCACGATTTGTTTCACCAGGGAGGGTCCCAGTGTATGGCAATGACTTCATTAAAACATCTCTGGCTCATCTGAGCCTTTTGTGCAAGCAGAAAAAGGCACTATAGCAGACCATTAAATACACCCAGAAACTGTGCGTTCAATGAATATGTTGAATTGGGTAAAAAAAAAAAAAAAAAAAAGTTGACCGATATGATTGGAACATTATGGGAGTCTGGGTGAAAAAAATGAAGTAGTCACGCATGGAGGATAAGAAGACCTACCTGTTAAAGCAAATTAAATCAGAATTTAATGGTCTAAATAAATTAGGGAAAAAAATGATTTGGCTATAGAAAACTCTTTTATGGAGTGCAATATGACAGATTCAGAGATGCGCAGCATTTATTAATGGAAAATGTTAACTAATCTGACGACTCTAGACAAAATGGATGATCCTGAAAAGTACAATTGACAATGAACTTAAGGTTCAAACACTTACTGCCCATTTTATCGCTTCACCATTGTCGCCTGCAAATTTGTTTCCACAGCTGTTGATAAAGGATTCATTCTCTGATCGCTCTGGAATGTCAAATCTTTTTAATCTCTTCATTCCGCTGACTGATCATGTCCACTCCACTTTGACCTTTAGTGATGCTAAGACTATACAAAGGGTCTTGAAAGGTTCTCGGCTTGTAGTTTTGGGTACATTATTGATCAGTTTTTCATTTAGTCTTTATTAAAAGATTGATATTATGGGTTTTAACCAGCCGGAATATAACATTTTGATTTCAAATTTCCATTACCTGTTAGTGTTTTTGACTTGGAAAAAGTAGGTTGTTGCGTTTAATCACCTGTTGCCAAGTGGGCACAGTCTGAGCTAAGGGCTATATGTACTGCCATTCGACTTGTAAAAAGAGGGTTGCAAATTGCACACCAAGTTTTTGTGACTCCAAATAAATTTTGGGAACTGACCTATGTTTTGCTACTTCACTTTGCAAAATCACCTTTTTAAGGTGGTCGCAATCTTATGAAAATTAACAAGGTTGGTCACAAATTGCGACTTACTCTGATTGGATGTCGTCACAGGGATAGTGGCCTGCTGGCATCAACAGACTACCATGTCTGTAATCACATTTAAATAAACCTTTTCTATAAAGCAGTCCATTTCCCTTAAAGGTACTGGGGCATCATGCCTATAAAATAGTTTTTTAAATTTTTTATTAAAGTTTGTAGTTGGCATTGGTCCAGAGGACAACTGCAACTATAACTTTCTCTTTTTTTTCTTTTTAATTTTTACAGAGGGTTACTACCTCCTGAGAAGTCACTAACTTTTCAGTGGTTTGAAACCGAAAAGCAATCTTGGTTCCAAACCATTGATGCATTGCTTTGAGATTTGCAATTTGGAAGAGACGCCTTTCAAGATAGTGGTTAGATATGCATTTGTAAACCCATTTTGCAATTTGTTAACCATTTACTGATTCACAAAATGGGTTTAATATTTACTAAAAAGCCATTTAGCTGTTGCAAACCCTATGATTTAGCGAATTGCAACATTTGCGACGGTTAGTGGCTTAGTGTGGCCCTAAATGTTGCGTGTTGCAGTCTGTGGGACTGCTACAACTACTAAATCTTTCAGATTTGTATTTGCTGCACAAATAAGAATTTAGTCCCATCATATGCTGTGTAGGGCCCTGATATCTGATGCTTTGTGCTGCTGCTGCTGGCTGTACAGTTAACTTGGATGCATTTATATTTCTGGGAATCACTAAGTCTTCTGCCAGTCAGTCTTTCTTCTGACTATGAAATACCCAGGGTTTTGCTATTTCTTCATCCTGTGTCTTCCCAGAGTCACTGTATCTCATTCCTTTAAATTACTTCTGGTGTTATGAAGTCTTAATTGCATAGAGTTTTCATCTGGAGAGCAAGCACCTTACCGTGGAACTTCTTCATCCATATCAACTGCATAAATTGCATGGACTTGTCAAGGAAAGCTCTGCTTGAAAAGGTATCGGATTTTGATCTGCTACCAGTTTCGTAGTTGACTTCTTAGTAACCTGAGGCACTTAAGGATTGTTTAATTGAATGCGTAAGGTTAAACTAAATAAGAGCTCACATCTTGAATCCTTGAACTGTGGCCTTGTATGTCTAACCGGGATAGTGGTTAGTATACTCTTTCTCAAAACTCACACTTTTATCTGTTCTCTTGCTACTGGGCCTCTTTCCTGTTCTCGACTTCTCTTAAGTATAGTTTGGACAATCTGTTTTCAGGAGATTTGTTACTGTTTTGGTGTTCGCCTTTTATATTTGCTTTGTCCCCTTAAACATTTTCATGTATGCCTCACTGGGTGTGTGTGACTTGGTCATGGTGAATAGATAAGGACAGATTAAAATGCACCGGATAAGTCTGGTTCTGTTACAGCGCTTGATCTTGTGGACTTTTTATTGACCTCTTCCACCTTTTTTATCAATTTTTGTGTCCCCAACAGTCATCATAATTCCAGACTGAATCCCAGAGACTTTTTAAAATGCTTTAAGTATGCTTTAACAAACTGACAAGGAAATCAAGGAAAATATTGTTGGAGCTGGGAACCAGAAATTAATCTATTGCTTCTTCTGGTAATACTTGTTTTCTTAAGGTTTACCCTTTAAATATCAGCAATCTGGATTAGGTTTCAGTTATCTTGTGAAAAATATGGGTACGGACTTCTGGCACCTAGGGACGACAGAGGGAATTGGTGGAGTAGGGATGCCCAAGTGGGACGTTGGAAGTGTGTGTTGGGCCAGCAGACCTTCCTCGGCGGCCCGTGGATCTTGTGGTTTAGTAGCATGTAAACACAAGAGGGTCTGTAAGCACAAAAGAGGGTTGCTGGAGAATGCGTGATAGAAGCTTCACTGCACGTGCTTCTGAAGCCCTCATCTGTGTTTACTGGAGTCCTTGTGATGTCATGCGCCTGGCACTGGCGGGAAGCAAATGCCCTTTAATAGTCTGCGTTCACAGCTGACTTTTACAGGGCCTTTTGGAAAGTTTCCTGCTGCCTTCGCTGATGTCTCCACCCAAAGCCAGCGTGCATTGCCAACTTTGCCGACATCTCCGCCAGCAGCCTGCTCATATTATTCTGCCTGCAGCTAGTACTGGCTGACGACGTCTCTGCCTGCAGCTGGCTCTTCTCACTCCGCCTGCAGCCAGTACTCTCTGCCGCCATTGAGGATTTATATGGATCGCTACTGCTAGATCTAGAACAGGGCAACAGTGTTTTATTGTTGATGTGTGAAGTAATGCCAGTGAGGACATAGCTTCCAAGTTTTTAGATTGCATATGTGGGCTGATTTTACGGTTTCAGTGTTTCTTATGGGTACGGATCGCTACGGCTACATCAAGAACTGGGTCAAAGTGTTTTATTGTTGATGTTTGCTGTTTGAAGTAATGCTAATGAGGACATAGCCGCTACATTTTCAGATTGCATATGTGTGCTATTGTCAAGGTTGCAGTGTACTTATGAGTGCTGTTCCACAACCAAATCTATGCCACTTAGAGTGACACTTTCTTGCAAGCAAAGCAATGAAGTCCATGGGAAAAGATTAGTATTGGAAATTACACCATTTTGAGCTAGGAGAAGCTCTACAAATATATTGACACTGCTTCAAATCCCCTTAGACGGAAGGTCATTAAACAAGACGCTGATAGGATGTGGACCGGCAGATCAGACTTCCTAAGGCACTGGGGTAGGGATGAAGGCGGAAATGCAGATTACATTGTGCAAGAATTTGCACGATCCATAATTCGAAGGCTGACTAACTTCAGACAGTGCTCGTTTACATATGACCTTGTATATAACATGCAACAGTTTTTCCCCAATTATATGTCCTGTGGTGGAAGGTATACTATCATTTGAGTTAAGCATTCTCACCAAAACTACTCCTTTTCACATTTCCATCAGTGCCATTAATTTACCGCCCAGAATAACCCACTACGTGGCAGGCGCGCACCAATTAAGTCAATTGTGAATGTAAGCGCGAAGATTTATCGCTGGTCACATGTGGTAAATCCGCTCTGTGCAACTGAGGGCCTAAGAGCAGGGAACTGGGGGCTTGTCAAAACAAGGCAAATATGGCAAACTAGGGTCAGAAAAACACAGACCCCAGTAAAAAATAAAAATATTGACAATATTTATTAGGGGTACATACATGTATTTCAAAATGCGATACAACATTGCCTAGTAATATTTTGAAAAGGGGGTGACCCCACTGACCTCCCTCCCCCCCCCACCACACCACCCCTGCTCTCCCTCACCTGCAGGCCCATCTGTGCGGCCCTCTGCCACAACCAGACGTAATTTTGGACACTGAGAAAACGTTTGTTAGCACCCATAACACAGATTAATGTATTGAGCTTTGATAATTAAGATTACCCCTTGATGAAGAGTACAAGTTATTCACTATTTTAACTGTGGAATCTTTACTTGTTCATCCAAACGTTGTTTGCTCGCGCACACACACACACACACACCATCTTCTCTGTTCCTGTATGCATGCATCATCCATGTAGCAGAAGTAAAAAAAAAGTAGTAAGGAAGAAAGAGTGGTATATTTGTTGGGCTTGGCACATGCAAGTACCCATGGATCCGAGCGAAGTCCCCAAGTTTCCTGAATGATGGTTCTCTACCTGGACATCCACTTTGTAAAAAGAATATATCACCCAATTTAAGCAGACTAAAAGTTACATCCTTACTAATGATTTTCGCAAAGTGGAGCAGTAACAGATCCGGTTTGTAGTCCGCTTTAGAACTGTACTTTTGAAGGACCTCCCTAAAACAACACTTATCGACTGAAAGCATTCTGACATGCAATAGTTTGCTCGTTTCAGCTACCTAAACCCACTACTGCATCACCTTTTTTTAAACAATACAGCTGTCTGGTTGTCTTTGCACCCCTAGGTTAGATATTTTCTCCAGTGCATGCACAGATCTGCTTTGTGATGTATATGTACATCATAAGAGTGTACTGTTGTGCTTTTTTTTACGTATTTGTCAAATTGTCAGTCAATGGGTAAGGAACATCAGAACATCCCCCCCCCCCTCTCTCCCCCCCCCCCCCCCCCCCCCACACACCTTGCGAGAAACTTTCCACGAGCGCTAATTCCGTGCGGAAACACCTATTTTCGGAAATCGACAGTTAAGATTGTTTCTCCCCCCTGCACCAACAAGATCTTAGTCCATGCTTTCCTACCTTCAAAACTAGGTTGACATTGTCTGAGCTGCAGGTATAAGCTAAAATGCTTTTTGTAAAGAATGCAGCCACATTAAATCTTTACTGCAACCTCCATGTTAGTATCACCTTCCATGCACCTTGAGACACCCTGTGTACCACCATCCGCACTAGGTCCCTAATGTTTTTTTCCTAACAGCCAAAGGTGGAGCATGTAGTGTGCGTGCCAAGTGGTGAATGGAAGCAGTTGTTAGGAGTCAGGGACTAAAAGTGCCATAATCATCAAAAGTTATGCATACGCTTACCATATTGTTTGCCTACCCTCCTTCCGAACTTGGAGAACCTTATTTGCCAGTCCATAATTTCCTGGAAAAGGTAGACCACATAGCTTGGAAAATGATTGCAGGTAAATGATTTGCCCCAGCTACATCTTTGCAAGATGTTTTCAGTGGGTTAGTGTATAAAATTAATAAATCATAACTTCCTGTGATTGGTGTATTCGATTTTGTAAGCCACTAAAGTTACCTTTGTTCTGGTAGAATATGGTTGAATTCTTGGAGGGCGTTGGCCTCCTCAAAGGATTTAGAGATACACAAGACTATGTTTGTAGTGATAATAGCTTTTTTGTATATTGTGAGTCAAATCAAAGAAATCTTTATTTGGATAATCTTTTCTTAAAAAACCATAATGGTAATTTAGAACATAGTACAGAGTATGTAGTTTTGAATATATGGTACACTAAAAGAATAATTTAAAACGTGTTTACCAGCGAGTATATTGTGAGTCATTACATTTGATAAGTAAATGCCTGTGTGCACTTTTTCCAAATACAATTTCAAGGCATTGAAAGTAACATGATTTTGGGGCGTTTTATCACCCAAGAAGGAAAGTGCGCTTTTGGTTAAGAACATAAAATATTAGTTTTGCACTGTCTTTTCATGGAAAACAAGGTGGAGCTCTTTCGAGGTGACTGACACCAGAGAAGCTAGCATCCAAGTCAGTAAGTAATGTTGCAAGAAACAGCGTTTTAAAAGATGTTGTACAGATGCACAAACCACATAAGATCCCATTGCAGTGTTGAATCTCAGACAAAAGGATTTAAATACATGAAGCCCAGTAAAGAAAGGTCAGATTCACTGAAAAACAGTGCCTATGGGAATCTGTAGAGATCTCTATCACCCTGGTAGTTCATTAACAGTAGTATGTCTTTTAAGGATGCCTGCAACAGTGGATTTATTAGGAGACCTGCAACAACCTGAGCCATAATTGTGGTAAGCTTAGTTTTTTAAGTAACCTTGAAGAAGAAGGGAGGGTGACTAATTGGCCCCACAGCTAAACTAAGAGATATGGAACCTGTGCTTGGACTAAAGACTTGGTCAAAGATGAAGTTCACAAAACCGATTTGAGGAAGATCCATAAAGCCACATTTTTGCCTTTCAGAAGTTCTTGAACTTTTAAAGTGTATGATGGATCAGTGTAGTGGGAGGAAAGGCATTTATGCAGGTGTCCGATTATTTTCTACAAATAGGAAATTCAGTACTATTACCTCATCCTCTCCTATTCGCAATGGCTACGGATTGAGGTGACACTGTAATTTGAACTGGACTGCCCTGAATGTGCTGCCTTACCAAAGCAACTTATCAGACAGACAAAGAGTGTCGAGAGGAGGGAACACAATCCTCCTTAAAACCCCTAGTTCAGCTTGCATTCTTCTTTGAAGTGGCAACCTCTTTTTGAACCTCACTGACCGCAAAGTTCTGGACCAACCTTCAGTGATTGTCTTCAGACGATAATATCTCAACTATTCTCACTGTGTCTAAAAAGGTTGTCTAACATATATTTCCTGGGGGTTTCCTTCCCTCCCGACAAATATTTAATAGTTTTTCTTCATTTTAATCCATCAGTAGTTGAATTAGAAAGCACCTTTATATTTATTAGAATATAAACCTCCAATTTAGAGCTGGAGAGCTATATAAACCGTAAAATAAATTGCCTGATTTTTACATATGCCAATGTAGTCTAGTTCTGAACTTGTAAGATCTGTTGCTGGATGTTGCCACAGCGCACTATGGTAAACGCAAATTATAATGATCACATATTAAAATGTCGAAGTAGCCTGATCTATGCTTAGCTGGTGTTAAATATACAAATGAATAAACAAACATTAGAGTTGGTCCCTTTTTAGGTCTCTCCTAGGCAGCGCGCATGCGCTGCTCTAGGAGATTACCTTTTGGAATTGGTCTGCTTTTTTCAAGCACTCATGCTTGTATCCACCTTGCGGGAGCGAGCAGCGGCGCGCAGGGGCCATCTGTTTCTCATTAGCGTGGCCGCGCTTGTTTTTGTTTTGTTGCAGAGTGCATGTCTTTTCCTGGCTCAGCACGGCATGGACGCTAAACTTTTACAGATGCTTGTTTTTGTAATGACTGTCATGGGGTTTTGTGCGTGATGTCTTCTATCACAGGGACAGGGAGTTCCCCAGGGGTCCTCCATCAGTCCCATCCTTTTTAATGTATACCTTAAACCACTGATTACATTAATCAAGTCTTTCGGGTTAAAAACAATTAATTACGCAGATGACACCCAGCTCATTCTCTCCTGGGAAGGAGAGGATTCCATCTCCCTGACCTCCTTCCATGAGTGTCTTAGAGAAACGGCTGGCTGGCTCCATAGGAACTCTCTTCAATTTAATGCCTCCAAAACAGAGGTTCTGTTCCATGCCGGCACCATGCTATCACACCAGTTCCCGAACGACTTCTGGCCTCCTGAGACAAGGGAGAAACCTAAACCTGTCTCCTCGGTCCGCAACCTGGGGGTCATGCTCGATAACAAGCTGAGCATGGAAACCCAGGTGGCGAAAACAGTGGGGATCTGCACGGCCTTGCTACGCTCCATGCGAAAAATTATGCCACTTCTCCCTGCACAAGCCCGGGCGCTGGTAGTCAGGTGTACGATTCTGAGTCGCCTGGACTACTGCAACGCCCTTCTCCTTGAGTCCCCTGTTACGCTGTTGGACCGGTTGCAACGAATTAAATCAGCCGCGGCCAAGTTGGCTCTCGGCTGGTCGAGAAGGTCTTCGGCCACTGCGGCACTGGCCGAATTGCACTGGCTACCCCTAAAGCAGCGGGTGGCTTTTAAGTCCCTCTGCATTGTATTCAAGGCCTTGCATGGACTCGGGCCTAGGCCCCTGCAAACCTTGTTTCAGTGGTATACTCCCACTAGAGAGCTTCGGTCTTCCTCAGCGTATCTGGTAAGGGTGCCCAGATACAATAAAGCCAGAACTGGGGGCAGATCCTTCAGGGTCGCAGCTGCCAAGTTATGGAACAGTCTGCCCATTAATATACGCCAAACCCCCCAACTTCTCCCGTTTAGGAAGTGCATCAAGACCTGGCTCTTCCCCTAGATCGCCCAGCCGTACCTACTCGTGCTCCTCTTCAGTATAGTATTTTTTTTTTTTTTTCCTCAGCGCCAGGAAGCCTGCAAGGTATCAGCTGCGCTATATAAATAATTAAAAAAAATAAATAAAATAATAATATCACTTTCTTTCATTGCTATATTATTTTTTGAAGGCTTTTGCATGTGTATGCGTACATTTTTTAATTTGTTTACTTTCCGAAGGTTCTTTTTGTTTTCTTGTGCTGCCACACACCTTTTATCAGCACTACGGTCACCGTGCATAATGTTTCAAAAGAATAGCAAGTTAATTGCGCTTCATGTTACTGAACCCCCTGTCCGGTTAAAACCATGGCATTTTAGATTGGATTACATTTTTCTGTCACCTCAATTACTACCAGTCAATTCTTGATGCACAAAATAAGTAATATTCACTACTGAACAATTCAGCTACAGCGAGCTGTCGCTTGATCGTTCCTTTAGCGAAAAGAGCAGAAAACCTGCTCTATTATTAAGTTAGTTGCTGCACTGCTCCCGCACACGCTAAGATATTTGCAAAGAACTATACGAAGCCCATCCCTCTGCCTATTCAAACTTCCTCTTTTAACAGATAGTCATCAAGAATAAAACAATGGAAAGTAGTTAATTTCTGTTTATATGGCAAGTCTGTTAGTACAGATGTTGTGGACGAGAATCCACAGCACAAGATTCACATGCTTGCATCTTTTGTCACCTGCTGGCGTGATTCTGGAATTCGTCATGAGTCAAAAGAAGTAAGATTACAATTATAATCTAAGGAATCCGAGAGCGGGTGCCGTGTTGCTAACAAAGTTGCGCGCCGCTTCAATCTAGAACGAGCACTTCTTGAAATAGAATCCGTCGTTTGCACACATTTAATTTAATGTATGCTTTTTGGGGTTCACCGTTGCACTTCTATGTAAAGGAGCACTTCCCTCAAGTGTTTTTTGTATGCTTTAAACATGCAACACACGCTACATCCACAACATCATACGCCCAATATTCTCGTAATGTGTGCATTTTGGATTACAAATTGGGAACAAGTACTTTAGACTTATCGCAGTACATGCTTTACAATCGTCGCATGGTCTTTTAATCCATCAGTGCAGACGCATTGGAAAGATGAGCGCATTTCTTTGATTCTACTCTTGTTTTTTGGGTTGGCTATGTTTGTTGGTATTACAGTCAATAAGTGGGGGATATTATTTACATGATGCAGCGCTTTTTTTTTAAGTCTGTGTTTGTAGGCAATACAGACTAAAAATGATTTGGGGACATGTTATGTGATGCCGTCTTCATTTTAATCATTTATATCTGTGTTTGGAAGTACCTCCCACTTATCGCGGCACCAACATCACGGACGCTGGACTTCATTTGACTCCATAAAGCTGAGCCGTACTGACTCTATCGCACAAAACTTGAAAATGATAAGCAGGGCACACAGTTCACGTGCGTTAATTTTAATAAACACTTCTAAAATGGGGGGCCTCTTAAAATTTGTGCTTCATTAGCAGTAACTCTGGCGGATGTCGCACTTGGCATACTTTCTAATAATCATTTTTAGGTTACATTAGGGCAACGTGGTAGCACACTTGCACTCCTGCACATTATACATTTGTTAAATTGTATGAAATTAAATTGTATTTCCTTGAAAGGCTTTTCTATGCAAAGTAACTGCAAATGTGCCTTTATAGCTACTGACTCTGGCATACATTCTTGTGAACCAGGGTTCTGGCTCCCTTACTGGCTGAACATTCTGTGCTTTTCACTAATTGACTTTATGGCTTCCTGCCTTACAAAAACAAGCATTTGCAATGCAATAGGTCTCGCATTTATGCAAGTTTAAGCTATTGTCATTGTAAATGACACTGCCTTTGATTTATGTTTTAAAAACAAAAATAAAAGGCATTGTTATTTGCAATGTTAATAACTCAAACTCGAGTAAATGCGAGACCTATTGCATTGGAAATGCTTGTTACTATTTTGTACTGCTTTTACCTGTTTTATTTAACCAAGTGTGTTGGCCTCTACGTAGGCAAACAAAATGGTGATCCTAAAATCTGTGCATGAAATGTAGTGCCCATGGTCCCATTGCAGACATCAGCGAAGAATCTTCACATTTTTATTCTTAGTAGCTGCACAGAACTGAAAATATGCATATTTTTGAAAATGGCTTCTATGCACAAACAAATATTTGTTTTTGTTTCAGAAATTTATCGCATAGTATCGCAGAAACAAATAGCAGACCGATCTGCACATGACGAATCACCAGGCAACAATGTGGTTGACATCAGTGTGCCGCCAACAACTGACGGACAAAAATCCAACAAACTCCAGTGCTGCCAGAACCTGTGACCTCTTGTACAGTACACTCTGTGTGTGCTCCTCCTCGCTTCCCCATGCACTTCAACTAGAACCATGTGTTTGCTTCATTCAAGTGCACCCTGTAATGCAGTGACTCCTCACTCACCTGCCCTTCCTCTTTGTCTTTCGTTTTAGGATCGGTATCCTGTACATTGTAAAAACTCCCTTTCAATGTGATGATGTTTGGGCTTGAAATGTTGGCACTGACCTGATACGTGTTTGGGGGTTTAGACGGATCAAAGTGTCGAAAGATCTGCGGCCAGATATTACAATGCTGCTCTCTCTTCAGTGTTGGTCTTTTGTGGCAAGTGAATGAAGACATGATTATTAACACAAGAAGAAAGGTTTTTTTTTTTTTCTGATAGTAAGAATTTTACTTAATAATAATGTTTTAATGATCACAGTGCATAATGTTTTGTGTATAAAAATGTAGGGTAAAATATGCTACTCTACCAAATTAAAGTTATATATAACAAACAATTCAGTAATGCGCATCATTTTCAGTGGATGCACATGTGGTCCGTGTTCTCTTAAACTTGGACTAAAGGCCATTTTTTAAAATTCTGTTTTTGTCTGCCTGCAGTATTGAGTTTTGATTGAGGAGTATTTTAGTGCCATTATTTAGGTGGAGCATGTAACACCATAAGATTTATGCATAGCATCCATCCATCCATTCATTTATGTATACTAATGCATAGCTATACTTTGAAGTATGACTTTGCTTAAATGCTATTTGTATCCTTGAACTATGGTTTGGTGTCCATGTTTATGTACTCTTGGCTCTCTGTTAAGTACATTCTGACTGTTTCTGTACATGAAGTGTGAATGTACATATTTTAATAACTTTTTAATTCTTGCAGTGCATTTGTTTTGCAGTCCGCATTTAGATTGCACCCCTCGTGCCTCCTTAGTCTCTTCTGCAGTATCTATTCTCTCCATTTATATATGCGAGTTCATGAAGCAATATTGTGTTATTTATACATTTGGGTAATATGTACACTAGTACATTATGTGTAATGGAACCAAATAGCTCAAATGTGGGTTTAATTATTTTACCTATGAGCTGAATGTACTCCTTTTTTGACCATGGGTGCCATTGCTCGCGTTTGCTTTGCTAAAATATGTAGACAACTGGAAGCATGCAAATGTGCAACGCTGTGCGGGTCTTTAATTTAACGGACCACTTTAAAACATCTGTATGAAAAACTAACACCAACAAATAAATCAAAGTAATGTGAAATTGTTTTAATACACAAACTGTACCCTAGTTTAATGCCCCCATCCGGAGTAAAAGTTGACTAGAATCACATTTTTTAGGTGATGTTAGCCCCAAGCAACTTGTAATCAAGTTCTAAACAGACTTTTCGAAGTAGGAATAATCCATTTCCATTTGGATACCCATGTAATGGGGGTGATTTCTGATGTGTTTTTTTTATTTTATTTTAACTTGGATAAAGAATATGACAGTGTAACTGTACCAGTCACCTTATCAGATGTATCTCCATTTCCAGTTGAAAGAAGTAGCCTGACAATTTTCCATCTTTCCTCGCAGTGCATTTCAGCTGCAATTGTTCTATCTATACATTATATGGTGGAACAAATAGGGGAATTTCCTCTGTGTCTGCAAAAATGAGCCATACTTTGGGCAACGAATTTTAGTCAATGACCCATTTCTTGTGCAGTCCAAGAATTCTACTTTTACACTCCTTTGAGGGGAAAAAATGAAATCACGGCTTCCAAGATCACGGAAATGTTAGCAACCTTGAAATCTTTCCAGAAAAGCCAATCTCTAGCCATAAAAGTTAAACTGGCACTGACTTATAAAAAATAGTTCATAATTAAAAAAGAAGAATCTGATGTTTTAAGTGTATGCTAAGCGAGAAATTGAAAGCCTGATTGTGGTTCAGATGAATTCTTAGCTTTAAAATTAGGTAAACACAGGCCTACTAACGTCTGGTAAGTATTCACTGTGTGATGAGGAGGCGGGCCATTGGAGGAAGGGAGTTTTGTGCCAAGCACAGTTTGAGGCACTTCAAGCCGCCCTCCATAACCAAATAAAATTAAAAAAACTTCTGAGTCTGCTGCTAATATCCTGGGTAGGTTTAACACTTAGGACACCTGCTATGCTATGCAATGCCCCCGAACGTGAGCAGGAAACCCACATTATGCTAGGGTTACCGGGACACTTCATTTCTTTTTCAATTCTGTTTAACCTTTTGATATTGGCTGTTCTTGGGAGACAGTGTGAAGGGAGCAGATATTGTGTGACACAGTGTGACCATGTGAGTTAGAAAGTCTGCAGGCAGCTAGGCTTCAGGTGTGTGAAGTTGGTTTTGACCATGTGGCTTAAAAAAATTATTTAGAAAATCTAATTTAAAATATCTAAACCATCTCAACGTAGTTTGAGAAGGACCCCTTACTTATGCCAGCTGATCAAGAGCGTATCATCTACTGCCTCAATAACAGGAAAGTTCTAATGATATTAAGGTGCCGATACCTCTGCACCACCACAGCCAGGAAAATTTGGAAGTTGTGGAGGAACAGCCTAATCAAAGGCGTGTTTCTCTTGATTGGCAAACCTGGCTTGAATTAGGTGCAGGATAAAAGCCTGCAGCACAGAAAACTCTTACTATCAATATTAACAGACAAGTGATCGAGCAGTCATTAGCGCAAGCGCAACCATTTTCGTGGGATAGTTCAGTTCTCAGAGGATAGAGGAGCACACTTATTTTTGTCCCAAAATCGTGTATAGACATTGAGTGAGGTTTGGATTACGTTCTTCCCAAGTAATGGGTGGACTATTCCCCCACAGGGGCCCCTAGTTGGGGATACCCTGTCTGGAAGATTTAAGAATGAAGTGACTTACTGTGTTTATTGGGTGACTGTGTTGAGGTGTCTGTCCTCGGAGGATCGAGTCTATGCAGACTCAGTGGCAGATCAAGTAAACATTGTGAAGGCCAGTGTAATGAAAACAGCAAAAGTGTGGTTTGAGAACCTTACGCAGGAACTTGTAAAGCTGTAGAATAAAAAGATTGGGTGGTCCTGCTCTTCCCCTCTCTAAAATTCCAAAATGGAAGCCATAACTTTACACACATTCTTTTCCAGCCAATGCTTGCAAACTACCCTAAACTGTAAGATAAGGTTAATTTACACAATACCTTTCAAAGATACAGAGTCTTAAAGTCATTGCACTATATACGCTAAGCAAATGTTGAAAATCCAGTCTGCTAGGCTCGAAAAACTACACTTGTCTCCATGCCATTGCTTCCAAACTTCAATCCGTTTTATAATGCATGAGACCTTCAGAGTTGTGTTATATACCAATTAATGTATCCTCTGAATTCAAATGTGGTCCTAACTGGCTCTCAAAACTGGTGTTCTTTACCTTCATGCACTTGGAAATTCACTTCCAAGGCACGGTTGGCGATTCTTCCCCGTTGAAAGGATTTGACTGTTTCCTAAAGCCCAAGATGAAGTATTGATAAAAATTAAATGAAATTTCGAGGATAAGCTTCATGAAGGTGAGCTGAAAAAAGAGCTAGCCCTATACACCATTGGATTGCACAGATGCTCACCAGGAGCAGAAGAATACAGCAAAAACACTGAAACTAAAGATACTCCAGGACACTGAAGATTGCTGAGCTACCCTTGTGGCCACCAGACCACGGTTTGAGGACACAACCTTTGCATGGGATTTAAAAGAACCAGAGACCAACTGCAAAATGTTATCACAGAGAATGCAACAACCAGAAAGGAAATAACATTGATTAAAGGAAGCCATCATGAAATGGTATTAAGAATAATTGGCAGAGAAAAAGACTGAAGAACTATAAGCTACGTCTTAAGCAGCAAGATAAAATTGCATATCACCATAAATATATTTTATGGGCTACTTGGGCAAAAGGGCGATTTTAGAATCAAAAAGAGGGAGAAACAACTTCCATATTTTGTTGGTGCCAGAGGACTCCAGAAACTGTTGGGAAGTTGATACATTACTTGAGAGATTTCTGCTAAAACCCTGGTGGATGAAAAGCAAAATGTGAATGGCACTAGCTGGCAGGTCAGGAGGGAGAAAGCTATGGAGTCAGTAAAACTAGGAACTTTTATTAATACTTTTTTTGTGGTTGAATGATGGTCAGAAAATAAGGATGAGTAAAAGAAAAATTGTGGATGGGGGGAGCAAATACACAGATACCGATACAAGGCAGGAACTGATGTAGAGGTGGGTCTTTTGGTCAGTGAGACTGAGCCGAAAAGCTGAGTCTAAAATGTTGGATCACCTATCCACTAATTTTTATCGTGAAATGAAGCGATAATATACCTCACTTAAATATTCCAGAGTGACGTACGTGCCAGTTCGATATGGAGAGAAAAGGGGGGGGGAGTAGATTTTAGAAAGGGTAGCACAAGTCAGGTGCCAGAATGTAATTGACATGCTTTCTACGGAATAATGAAGAAACAAAAAGTAAAGTTCAGTTGAGCGAAATCGCTTCAAATAGGCTATGCATTCATTCAGTTACAAAAATGTTGTACACTGGAGAGTCTTCTGAGTTTGCCTCCTACCCCAGTAACCAATGAATAGTGGAGAAGGGACCATTGGGATGATTGGACGTTGAAATGAGATTCTAAATGAGATATACCCTGTCTGCCCCTTTCCAAAGCATGACAGCGTTACTTAGAAATAGAACAACTTAAAGGTGCCAGAAATTAACACCCTCTAGGTAATACACAAGAGAGAAGTGGGTATCAGTATGTTCTTCCTAGAAGTGTACATTCATGACCAGGGTGAGGGAAGGTCCTAGAGGGTGGTGACCTGATGCATACAGAGATGATCCAGATTCAGGGTGAGCTGCCATGGTTCGGGGGTACCAGTTGGTGATCGTGCAAGCCACATACAGCAAAACAAGGTCAAATTTGAAAAAGCATGGTGATTTTTTTTTTTTTGTGGGGGCCAGACCTACAGACTAGATCAGAGCTAGAATAAGCTGAAGGATAATGGTAGACAGCCCATAGACAAAGACTGTAAGAAGAGAAAGATTCAAAGTACCGCCAGTGTGGTGTAAAAGTGAAATGCCAGAACATTTGGTGGCGATGAGGAGGTGCAGATGTTGGAAGAATGGAGCGTGAAGTAATCAAATTAGAAGAAAAGCACTTCAGTACATTTACGGGGAAAAGTTGAGAGATTGGAGAAAAAACGAAATGTAGCGGAGTAAGAATCGAATATCTTACAGGAGGAAATCTGTTGAACTATTTGCAAGTATGAGCAAAACTGATCTGTTGGGTAGAATGGAGAATAAATGGGAGAGGGTACGGTGAAGACAAGGTGGATTCAACCGTTAAGAATCACAATCTTAAAGGAGTGGGAGAGAATGACTACAAGGACACTGGTTGAGAGAGAGAAGTATGAGCCAACGGCATGTAGGTGGTAATGGACTCTGGTAGCAATGGGACCATAATTAGGAGGCATCCCTCATAAAGAGAGTAGTTATGATATGACTCTGCCTTATCTTTAAGAGTGGAAAAACAGATTAAAGTCAGCTAAAATGTGGGCGTTGTGTGTGTGTGTTAACTCGTTGCCAGAACGGACACTGACCAAAATATGAGAATATCTTATTAATGTTATGGCTCAGTGCTATGATGGAGCATCTGTTGTGTCCTAAGCCTGAGCTGCATTGTAAGGAGACTTTCATGTTATTCCGCAGAACCAAATACTATAAATACACAGGTTGTATTTAGTTATGATGCACACTGTTGCTGTACTCACAGAAGTACAGCACGTTCTTGTATTAAATGCAACTATTACTACAAATTGAGAGGGAGCAACATTTCATTGATAATTCAGTTTAAGGTTGGCTGGCCACCTAGAAACAAATGTTTGTTGTCATTGTAGAAAACGACTGCAGAAACGCAGATCTTCTAAGAGGATCAACTGAGGATTATCTCATAGAAATGTAACCATTTAGGTGATGGGTTTGCAAGGTAAAATACAGGAACTTCTCTTCTGTTTCCCCGAACTCTTGTTAAGAAACATTTTGAGAATATTCTATCCAGTAACTGAACAACACATGGCCCGAGAAGCAGCCTTTTCAACCTGAGCGCAAGTCCTGCTAGGTTAATTAACATCTGCGAAATCTCTGATGGAGGATCCAATGTGATTAAATATATATGGTGTCTGACAATTTAAATGAGTGTTGAAACGGTACGCAGTGTCGTAAAGAATAAACAAATAAGAACCCGATTCGGAATTCAGCTTCACTGACTTAACTGTGACAAATGCAGTGTGTGACAATGTCGACAAAAGGACTGATGCATCTTGAAACTGTAATTAAAACAAATTATCATATGTTTGATATTGTAGTGTCTACAGTACTAGATGCTACTGTACCAAGTAATTTCAGTGAAATAATATTTTATATTCTATCCGGTTTCACCACTCTCCTTGTTGGAAGGTAAGGAGTTTGAATTGCTAATCCTTAAAAAGCATCTAAAAATATAGGTAAAAGATTATGAACTACTTTTTGAAAAATGGCTGCTATCGAAAGTGTGGGTATAGTTTATTTCCATAAAAAATGGAAAGCCAAACAAAATGCCCTCCAGAAATGTATTCACCTATGAATAATTTAATTAGAAGTTCGTTGAAGGGGCAGGAGATTTGAACCAAAACAAGAAGCAAGCTGGCTATAATCAATGTCCTCTCTAATCTTAGGGCTATAAGGGAGAAGAGCGAAGGGGCAACAGTTAACAGGAAAATCTTTAAGTGATTTATTTTTTTTAAATATGAAAAGTAAGTAGCATGCTTTAGAAATGTAGTAAACATATTAGATGGGAAGAAGAGATTAAAGACCATACAGAATACGAAGCTTAGATAACTGGAAATTATCATTAATAAAGAAAGGAAGGTTAGGAGTGGTCACAGCTGTTGGGTAATCCCTGCGGAGACCAACCTGAAGCTCTAATTGAAAAATATATATATATTTTTATAACCAAAACCAGTTATGGTTAAGCAGTTTTTACTTTTGAACATTAAAGGTTTGAATCCCAGCTCTATAGAAATGTGAAACTGTGTTCAATAGTGGACCTAAAATCGGTGTTTGCAGTAGAGAAATCTGACCAAAATTGGAAGGTAATGGATCTTCAGAACAACTTGCCTATGACCGATTTGCTTCAGCTGTTGTCACAGTAAATTGAGCTGAACAAAGAATGTTAATTTAATATCAAAAAAGGTACATAATGCATAATAATAAACTTGAATTAACAGCAACCTGTTTCTAGTCACCAGAACACAAGATTGATGTCTCTCTATTTTTTTCTTGCATGCTGTCATTTGAAGCAAGGGACATTTTAATGATTGTAATCAAATTGTAACATCAAAAAACACATCCAATACAAAAGTGGAACACGTCTAAAATGTTACTTCCTAAAAACCCAGGACTAGAAAAATGAGTTGCATTTTCAATGGGGATACACGCCAGCCATATGTGAGGACAAGAGATCTAGCTAGCTATGTCATCCTTAGCCAAACTCAACTGTCCAATCAGCAGCGATTTTCTATTTTGGATTGCTCTTATGGGCTTTTTCCAATACAACTGTGAGGGGTCTATGTACTAGCACAGTATACGAAAATGGATAAAAGATCATTTAAGAAGCGAGCCATGAGTCGCGCTGTCTTTCTTTCGCCCAGAAACCCCATCTCTCTTTAAATAGGAGAATTCCGCTGCCTCTACACTTTGGCGCCCAGTGCTGCCATATCCAGTGGCTAAAGGCCACGGCTGGAAGGTATCTCAAATGACATAGGCGCAATTGACCATTATGGAAAATGTAAAGTATATCTTTGGGTTATTTATGACCAGCATAGACAAGTGCAAGCACCTCAAACTACATGACTAGTTAAATGAATACATGCATGAAGTCCAGAGTTACAGATGAAAGTCTGATTAATAATGGGGAGAGAACCCTGTATGTCTGAAGTATATGGCTCCTTTGGCGATTGTTCTGTGACATGAGTTAGAGTGTGTGCACTAAATATTGGTATCAAACAGCAGCAGTACTGTGAATGAGAGACTACCTGCGACCGCAGGTCATCTGCAGGAGTGAGCAGTAAACAGGATTGGCCAGGTGACTGAGGGGGAAAGCCAGCGGCCTGGAGGAAGAGTGTTTGAGTTGGTATATCCCGAACTGGTACACCCATTTGGACAAGGGCTGTATTAATTGGGAGCCATTACACTCACCATTTGCTAGTGAGGGGCCTATTCCAAGCAACACAGTTTACTAGTTCTGTGTTGGTCCATATTTAACAGTTATCAGAGTTTTGTAAAGTGCATGCATTGTGTTTCCTTTTTTGGAGACTTGTACAGAGTACTGGCAGGAGCGAGTGCTGGCCTCCTTTGAACGTCATGAGATGCCTTGGACTGAAAGTGCAATAAGGCAACATATGGAACTCTCCAACACTTGGGGCCTGCAACCTACAGTGTCTCGAACACCGAGTGAAGGGTGCAATAAGCTTGGACCCTTGCAAGGATCTAGTGCTTAAATCCCAAGGGGATGCAGCACCATCCAAATCATGTGCAGGAGCAGACGCCTACAGCTATTGTATGCAGAAGCAGTTATGTCATGGAGCACATGCAGCAAGTCCATGCACAATAAAGACTAATACACCCCGTCTTAAGTGAGATGCAGCAGGACACTGGCATAATGGGAATTTCCTGACATTGTGGCAACCATATCTAAAGTGCATGGTGCAATAATCATCTTGGAGGTAAGCCACCGTGCAATACAGGACTTTCAGTTTCAGTCCCATACCGTTAGGGAACATATCAGCTGCTTTAGCTCCCCCTCCCAATTATTTACTCTATATTCAATATGAGGAAAGTGTTGGTTCTTACTCTATTCAAGTTGCATTTGCCATAATTGAGCTGACCGCTTGATGAGCCCTATCTTAACTCTGTTATGTCCAGCTCTTACTCATTCAAACAGGGGTCTCTTACTCTTGTGTCTAGCAGTCCTGAAGATGGTCTCATATGTAAGACCCCAGACACCGAAATGTTGACGAACGTTCAACTACTCATCAAATACTCTTCGTTTGGGGACAGAATGTTTACGCTGAAACCTAACACCAATTAACTGACCTTATATAGAATATCATGCATCTTGTCTAAGTATGTTCTAGATTAAGGCATATATCCCTGACACATGTAATGTATGAGTCTTGCTGCTCATGTACCCCATTATAATTATTTTTTGTTTTATTTCTAAGATATAAACCCTTTGAAATTTATCTTCTTGCTGTTGTACGCCTGCTATTTCTTTATTACTTCTTTGTTCCCTGTTTTTTTGAACTATTTTATTCAGTATTTGTAGGAAGGTGGAATCTGACTATATGGTTGCCCCCAACTTTTTGCCTGGTATTTGGATGGTTTTTGACTAGTCTGGCTGGGATCCTGCTATCCAGGACCCCAGCCTATCTGCTTCCTCCCTAAAACTGATGTGAGTACCCTAGGTACAACCCAATTGGATACTGAGGATACCCTGTCAGCCCTTGTAGATGGTACCCTAGGTACCTAGGGCATGGGTCCCTCAGAGGCCTATCAGGGCTGCAGCACTTATTGTGCCACCCTGGGACAGCCACACCAAATGACACTACCAGACCACTACTGCAGTCTGGGTATGGTGGTGCTTGCACCCCCTTACAGGGATACAGGTACCCTGTTTCTGTAGTAGGTGATCTCTGTGTATAGTCATAATCTAGTGAATAGTCCCGCCCATGTGCGCGGACCCCGGAGCAATAAAAATAATCTCTTAAATTGTCAAGTCATGCAGACCTGCATCCACACTTAAGAGAGAATTTCAAAGACAGATAATGCAGCCTATATCCACAGGCTACACTGTCCAGTACTTCAACTAGAAAGAATTCCACCAGCAACCACTAACAGCACTGCCTGTCCAGCTTTTTCCATAGAGAAAGAAACCTGCCTCTTGCAGCAAAAGCCTCTGGAATGATAGAGAGGAAGGAATGGACAGACAAGCCCCATAGGCTGCCATTATGTGGCTCAGAACAGGATACTGTGCCTTTAAGAAAACTTTCCAGAACTTCTCCAGTATCCCAGAATGCACAGCAGGTCCCTTTTACTTTCAGTTCTTTTTTCCGGCTCCTGCTAGCAGGACCCTGGAGCATTGAGCTCTCCCTTTTCAAGGGTTTATTGGTGTTTTTTTGTCAATTTTTCAAGTGTTTAGTGTTCTGGTGCTGTCAACATGCCTGGCTTGTTCGACAAGTGCCCAGAGTGCGACAGAAAGAAGGCTAGGTCAGATCCACACAAGGTGTGTATAGGCTGCCTTCCCCAGTCCCATGTGCCTGAAGAATGTGATATCTGCCACTCGTTCTCAGCCAGGACCCTGAGGGAAAAAATGTAGATCAGGCTCCAAGTCCTGGAGGACAGAAGGCTGAAGGCACAAGGTGGGTCAGGAGGGGCTGAATCTGCCCATGCTGAGGCCTCGGGGGGGGGGGCTCCCCAGGGGCAGGAAAACCGGCAAATGCCCCCATTCTCCACCGGCGTCGATGACGTCGACTAAGGCGTCGAGAGGGATGACCACGGTGTGTTCACCGTTCCCCCAGGGCTCTGGGCAGAAGCGACGTCGACGTTCGACGTCGAGGGAACTGATCGGACCGCCGTCAACGACTTCGGCATCGTCGGCGTCGATGCCGTCAACGTCTCCGTCGAGGCATCGACGTCGAGATCAGGCCCGGCGTCGGCGCTCACCGTCGAGGGGAGGTCGCCGTTCGCCGTCGGCGAAGAGGAGGCGTTCGCCGTCAAAGCGTTCGCCGTCGAGCCGTCACTCGCCGTCGACGTCGAGGAGACGATCGACGTCACGGAGGCAGTCGACGTCGAGGAAGCGATCGACGTCACGGAGGCGATCGACGTCACGGAGGCGATCGACGTCACGGAGGCAGTCGACGTCACGGAGGCGATCGACGTCGAGGAGGCGATCGACGTCGAGGAGACGATCGCCGTCACGGAGATGGTCGACGTCGAAGAAGGATTCATCGACGTCGAGGAGGTGCAGGGGGTGCCCGGACACCAGGAGTCCCTCGACGGAGTCCCCGGGCTTGGGGTACTCAGTGGTATATACGCCGCCTCCTCCTCCGCCACCGCCGCTGACGCCACCACCGCCAACTCCTCCGCCTCCTCCTCCTCCTCCTGCGATTCCGCCTCGCAGGCCTTCGGGCCCACCACCGGTTCCGACGCGATCGGTCTCATTGCCCAGGTATCCGATGCCGCCGCAGGGAACGCCTCAGCCGCGGCGCCAGGGTAAGCCACGGTCGCCGGGCCCGGCGAGGCCGGCGGACAGACCGAAGCCAAGAAGATCGCGCTCCCGCTCCGGACGGAGAGGGAGATCGCGGAGCCGTGGGCGTTCGTCCTCAACATCGAGACGGCGCCACAGGAGGAGCAGATCCAGATCATGCACTCGATCATCGGCCAGGGACTTCTCACCGACGCTGTCGGACTCACCCGGGACGAGGGTGTCGCCGGTTGACGATCTGGTCTCCTTCCAGGAGGTACTGCTGAGAGGTGCAGCCAAGTTGGGAATCACGGTGACGGTACCGACACCTACGACGTCCGTGATATTCGAGACGCTGCACAAGAAGCACCTGTCTCGCCCCCTGCTGCCGCTCGTGCCGGGACTGGTGGAGCCAGCTATGGAGTTGTTCCTCACTCCGGCAGTGACGAAATCCGCCCCCTCCCGGCTTATGAAGAAGTATCGGGCTCCGGACTCGGACCCGACCTTTTTGAGGACGGACCCTAAGCCGGATTCAGTCATTGTGACGGCGGCGAGGAAGCAGCATGCTACCACCCCCTCATCGACAGTTCCGCCCGACAAAGAAAGCCGCTGGCTGGATTCGGCGGGCAGTAAGGTCTGTGGTACGGCTGCCACCCCCATGAAGGCGGCAAGTGCCGGGGCCCTGTTGAGGCGTTACGACCGGGCCCTGTGGGAGTCTCTCCAGCAGTATGCGGAGCTGCTGCCTCGTGACAAGAGGGAAGACTTCTTGGAGACTTTGCGCGAGGGGATGCTAGTCTCCAACCAGGTGATCAGTGCGGCAGCGGATGTGTCCCTGCTGGCGGCGCATGGGTACTGTCATGGAGTCCACCAACGGCGGCACGCGTGGCTTCGCCTTACCTCGCTCAAGCCGGAGGCTCAGCAGAGAGTGGCCAATCTGCCTTTCTCGGGGGAAACCCTGTTCGGACAGCATGCGGATGACGAGATGGCCCGCATGAAGATGGAGGCGGAGACCCTGACGGCTGTCGGTTTGGAGAAGCCAGAAAAGAAGAAACGCCCCTTCCAGAGACGGTTCGGGTCTGCGGACAGAGGGCGTGGGCAGGCCTCGGGACAGCAGCAGCCCCAGCAGCAGCAGTTCCGTAAACCCTTCCAGAAACGCCAGAAGGGTAGAGGGGGCCAGCAGTCCGCTCCGGCTACCAAGGGCCCGGCCGGGTCGCGGCCCTGAGCATTTACTTCCCCTGCAACAGTTACCCACTCCAGTGGGGGGAAGCATTCAATTTTTTCCGGCAGAGTGGAGAAAAATTACTCAGGACAAGTGGGTGCTGAATATTGTTTGCAATGGATACAGTCTTCGATTCATCAGGCCGCCTCCAGCGATTCCGCCGGTAAGCTCGCGGTATCAACTGCGAGAGCTCCAGGCGGAGGCAGACATCCTGTTAAGGAAAAAGGCGGTGGAAGACGTACCTCTGTCTCAAAGGGGAAGAGGTCTGTACTCTCGTTTCTTCCTGGTTCGCAAGAAGGACAAGAACGAGTTCAGGCCCATTCTGGATTTGCGGCAAGCAAACAAATGGATTCGCAGAGAGAAGTTTCGCATGCTGTCGTTGCATCAGATTTACCCTCAGCTGCAACAGGGAGACTGGCTCTGTGCCATAGACCTACAAGATGCGTACTTCCATGTGCCCATTGCACGGGAACACAGGAAGTTCCTGCGGTTCCAAGTCGGCGCCAATCATTATCAATACACAGTACTGCCATTCGGGCTAAAGTCTGCCCCAAGGACCTTCTCGAAGTGCATGGCAGTGGTAGCGGCGCACCTACGAAGGAACAAGGTGTTTGTCTACCCGTACCTGGACGACTGGTTGATCAAGGCCTCATCTTTTTCGGAAGCACAGGCGCACTTCCGGAGGACGTGCGTTCTCTTGAACAAGCTGGGGTTACACGTCCACATGTCCAAATCTGTCCCGACTCCGGTCCAGTGCATACAGTACTTGGGGGCCTCCATCGATACACGGTCAGCAAGCGTGTCTCCTTCGGAGGAGAGACTGTTATCGCTCCTTCGGAAGGCTCAGGTCCTCATGGCCGCTCCATCGGCGACAGTGAGGAAGGTGTCTTCGCTGCTGGGGTCGATGGCCTCCTGTATCTTCCTCACGCCGCACGCACGGCTGCACATGCGACCACTGCAGGAGTGCTTGGAGGATCAATGGGATCAGAGAACAGGTTCTTGGGACGACAAGATCCGGCTGTCTCTACATGCTCTTCAGTCTCTGAAATGGTGGTGTTCGGCGGAGAATCTCCTCAGGGGGGTTCCCTTCCACAAGGACATTCCCGAGACGACTATCGTGACGGATGCGTCCCTCCAAGGTTGGGGAGCACACTCCGGAGACTTACAGATACAAGGAAAGTGGTCCCTGTTGGAGTCGACGTACCACATCAATTTCCTGGAACTCAGAGCCGTGTACCTGGCGTTGAAGGCCTTTCATCCGTCCTTCCAGACAACCTCATTGCTGATACAGACGGACAATAAAACCACGATGGATTACCTCAACAAGCAAGGGGGGTCGAGATCGCGCACTCTGTCGCAGGAGGCGCAGGCGATCTGGCTCTGGCTTCTGGCCCGCGGACTGATGATCACGGCCACGCATCTGCCGGGTGTGCAGAATGTTCAGGCGGACGCGCTGAGCAGGCTGCTTCAGGAGAACCCACGAATGGGTCATAAACGACGAGGTACTAGGAGAAGTCTTCGCATGGTGGGGGACTCCAGACGTAGATCTGTTTGCCACCGCCGACAACAGCAAATGCCGAGACTTCGCATCCAGGTACTACCAGAAGGGGACGCTGGGGAATGCGCTATGGATCGACTGGTCGAACAGCTTTTTGTACGCTTTTCCACCCATTCCCCTGATTCCGGCAGTGCTCATCAAACTGTCCAAGTCCAGGGCGCGGATGATCCTGATTACCCCGGAATGGCCCAGGCAGTGGTGGTTCACGGATCTGCTTCACCGGTCTCTCCTTCCTCACATGCGGCTGCCGTGCAGGCCGGACCTTCTCACGAAGTTCGGGGGGCGGATGGTGCATCCCAACCTCTCGTCTTTGAGTTTGGCGGCATGGCTCCTGAGATAGTGCAATATGGCCATTTGAATCTACCAGAAGATTGTATGGGCATACTGAAGGAGGCTAAACGTCCTTCCACTAGGACTTCCTATGCTTACAAGTGGAAGAGATTCTGCATCTGGTGCAAATCCAAGAACTTTGACCCGACAACATGTAGGGAAGATGTCATCCTTCCATATCTTTTACATTTGGCACAGTCTGGCCTTAATTTCCACTCCATTAAGGTTCATCTCGCTGCTTTGACTGCTTACAGGAAATGCCCTTCACAGATTTCCTTCTTTCAGATCCCTGTGGTCAAGGATTTTTTGGAAGGCTTGAAGAAGGTGTTCCCTCCGGTCAGACTTCCCTCGCCTTCCTGGGAATTGAATGTGGTGCTGTCCAGATTGATGAAGGAGCCTTTTGAACCTATTCACAAGGCTTCGTTGCAGCACCTGTCCTGGAAGGCGGCGTTCCTAGTGGCCATTACATCGGCCCGCAGGGTGAGTGAACTTCAGGCGTTGTGTTGCCGAGAACCTTATACTGTATTTCATGCTGCTAAGGTGGTTATGCGTACTCACCCTAAATTTCTTCCTAAGGTTATATCTGATTTTCATGTCAACCAGACCATAACTTTACCTAAGTTTTTTCAGAATCCTTCTTCTCCAGCGGAAAGGTCTCTACATTCCCTGGACGTGAGGAGGGTGTTGAAGTTTTATCTTGATAAGACCAAAGATATTCGTAGGTCAGACCAATTGTTTATCAATTATGGATCAGTCAGGACCGGTCTTGCTACCTCCAAACAGTCCATCTCTCGGTGGATTGTGTCCTGTATACAGTTGTGTTACCAAAAGGCTAATAAGACCTTAGGGGGTAAACCTAAGGCTCATTCCACCAGGGGCAAAGCTGCCACGACTGCTTTGCTGCGTAATGTTCCGATTGCAGAAATCTGCAAGGCGGCCACTTGGAAGTCGGTCCATACCTTTGCTGCGCATTACTGTCTGGACGCGGATGCCAGGGCAGATGCTCAGGTTGGGCAGGCTTCGCTGCGAAATTTGTTCACACAGTAGTGGTATTATTTTGTAATCTTCTCCACCGCCGTTTTTGTGTGGAGATGGGCTTGCCATTCTATCCACTAGATTATGACTATACACAGAGATCCCCTACTACAGAAGGAGTAGTTTCTTTTCTGTAACTCCAGTTCTGTAGTAGGGGTATCTCTGTTATAGTCATAAGCGCCCGTCCTCCTCCCCGGTGGAGAGATGAATGTTAATATAAGGAATGCTACAGGTCTGGCGTGCTACGCCTTCAAAAAGAACTGAAAGTAAAAGGGACCTGCTGTGCATTCTGGGATACTAGAGAAGTTCTGGAAAGATTTCTTAAAGGCACAGTATCCTGTTCTAAGCCACATAATGGCAGCCTATGGGGCTTGTCTGTCCATTCCTTCCTCTCTATCATTCCAGAGGCTTTTGCTGGAAGAGGCAGGTTTCTTTCTCTATGGAAAAAGCTGGACAGGCAGTGCTGTTAGTGGTTGCTGGTGGAATTCTTTCTAGTTGAAGTACTGGACAGTGTAGCCTGTGGATATAGGCTGCATTATCTGTCTTTGAAATTCTCTCTTAAGTGTGGATGCAGGTCTGCATGACTTGACAACTTAAGAGATTCTTTTTATTGCTCCGGGGTCCGCGCACATGGGCGGGACTATTCACTAGATTATGACTATAACAGAGATACCCCTACTACAGAACTGGAGTTACAGAAAAGAAACTACTCCATCCCACCTATGTACAACACATGTATTCTCATTGGTCACCCCTCAAGCAGGTCTTGCTAATCCTACAAGGCAGGGTGCTGGGATATGTGTGAGGGGGGACCCCTACCTGAGTAGGGCCCCTCTGCAACCCTCGTAAAAACCATTGCTGGGTTGTTTGTAGTGTAGCCATACCATATACTCTTAACCGCATTATAAGTATATTGCGATAACATGATAACTTGAGAATGGCTACACAGAACCATATCGTGTTTGGTGTCAAACATGTAGCAATCATACCCCCAGTCCAGTCATGGGCATGAGGGCATGATTCCCCCCTGCTAGAGGGGCGATATGGGAAAAGCGGCAGAATTTAGACACCAATTTAAAAGTGCACACGTATCACAAAATGGATGCTACTCGCCACCCACACGACTCTGGCTGCCTGTTGCTGGGCAAAACCCCAGCCTCGGCAGCTGGACAATAGGGATCCTGTTGCAGGGAGGTGCCAGCACCTTCCCAGACAGGCTATGTGGATTGGAACTGGGTGGGTGCACCATAGGATGCCTTTCAAAGTTGCACGTAGGCTGCTACAGCGCCTACATTCTGCATACACTGCCTGGAACCGGTTCAGGGGCATCCTGCCCCTCGCCCAGGCGGGAAACACACAAAGGGGAGAGGGTGTAGCCACCCTTTCCCGCCTCAACTCCCATTGGAGGACACTGATCTGGACACTCCCCTAATCTTGTGGATAAAGGTGAATAACGTGTCCCCAGAGAATCAGATTAATCTTGGACTTCACAGACTTGACCTTCGACGAGCTGCTGCCCAGCTGACTGAAGAAATCTCCCTTGGGGTAAAGGAGTTACCCCCCTGCTTGGCAGGCACCTGAAACACTGCAAGTGACCCGGTTGGAACTTCGCTGCTCCTTCGGACATCGACGACTCCTCTCAACCTTGAGGTGGGTTTCCTAGCATCCCAGAGGCCAGTGAGCGTGCCCAGCAAGTCTGAGCACCGTGGACCACGTGGGTGCCGAGATCCCCAATACCCCAGGACACCGGCCACCTCTTGCGTAGCACACAACCCTGACCAGTGGGAAAGTTGTGCTTTGGCCCAATATTGAGCCAACCTCTCAGCAGCAACTGTGCCAAAGATCAGCGCTCTAGCTCACTCCGGTGGCCCGTGGGCACCTTTTTATGCACTCCAAATTGCTGCCTTCCGCGGTCCCTTGTCTCTCGACTTGTGGGCCCTGGCGGAGGACAATCTTTACTTTTAAGAGTTCCCCTGGTTGCTCCAGGCCTGCCCTACAGTCTCCTCGAAGGAGACCTCTCTCAGACCTCGTGGGTCTCCACCAGTAGCTGATTTGTTGATCTTGCGTGGATTGCGGTTGCCAAGGCTTAGTGGATCCAATCCGGACCCTAACACCGCAGCGACCCTCATCCTTCGTGGGACAGTCGCCCTCCAGAAGCTGGCCTTCCTTGAAGCCTCCCGGAGCCCGTGGCTGCAGATCCAAGCTACGCCTTTTCCACTTGAAGCACCCGACATTGAAGGGCTCTTTTCCTTGAGCTCCCTGGTTTCTGTGCCGTGACCCAGACTCTGTCCCCTCTGCTTTCAGGTTCTTCTCTACAAGATCTACAACTTCATCCTTCACGGCATCATCGACGCTAGCAGCAGTTTTGTACATTTTCCCATTGAAAATCAGCCCGCGACCCGACATCGAAAACGACCTATGCACCCGGCTTCCCTGGGGCAGGTAACAGTGGTACCTCGGTACTCCCGTGGTAGTGGGCTCCTCAAAAGCTTAACTCTAAGTTTTTAACTTTGAACTCCTGCTAGAAGTGTCTTTAATCTGTTTAAATCAAACCGCGACATTCTCCATAGGCTTTAATAGAGATCCCGATAGCAGCTATTTCCACTGCACGCGCCTCCTGTGGGTCCCCTTCCTCATCACCTGGGGTGGATTCTCAAGGGGCCAGCGATCCTAAATGCCCTAGGCATTGTCTGTAGAATTGTCGTGGTTCTTATACCACTTTTTTAATACATGGTTTGGTCCCCCCCGGGGCCCTGTGATTCCAGTGCTAGTTATTGTATCTATAAATGCTTGTTTGAATTGTAACTTTACCTCTAGCCTCATAAAGAGATTTGTGGGATTCTGTTTAGAATAAATACATATATTTTATATATATACCTGTGTGGACTACTCTTTCATTTGGTCATTCAAGAGGTTATCTATGGTGAAACAATAAGCTTAACACTCCTTCAAGACTTAGCCTGAAGGCTGCTCTCCACAGCTACCACTAGGATAGCTTTCTTTAAAGGTTGTCTTTTAAACCTACCACCTTAAGAGTCGAATTGGACTGGTGCAAGGTGGCCACTATAACTAGTGACCAGCATATGCCAGGCCAACTTCTCACAGTATTTGTTCCCTCAATACTTTTTTTCTGATTTACTCTAGATGTCTATTTAAGACCTATGAATAACACAGACAAATAACTGCAGAATATATCCTGTAAATGATCTATTTATTGGCAATTTACTCTAGTATAGAGTACATGTAGCAAGTCCACACACAACGAAGACTTGTAGCACCCCCATCTCAAGGGAGACCACAGCAGGACACTAGGATTGTGGAAGTTGCCAGACTTTGTGGCAACCATAACTTAAGTGTGTGGTGTAGTGACGCTCTTAGCGGTATGCAGATTATGGCAGCATGGACAGAGTATGGCTCGGCCCCACTGCTATCTTCCTCATTGCCAAGGCCAATTAATGTTCTTGGTGGGATCACTATTGACAAAGCAGGGCTCCGCATTGCTACTTAAGAGAAGCGTACCAGTGCAACAGAAGATAGCTGATCTCAGTCACAGATGTGGTTCTGCTTTAAAACATTGTCGTCCGGAATGCTGTTCAAAGCGTTTCCATTATATTGAGTGTAGGAAAGTGGGTTTCTGGTACAGTAACCCTCCCCCCTCCCCCACACACTTTTTGCCATATTTCTGATGCAATTTGACTTTATGTGCACTGGGATCCTGCCAAACAGGTTACCAGGGTCTGGGTTCTTTCCCAAAACTGTTTCTTTGTACCCCCAATTGGCAGCTCTCTGGCCACATGTAAGTCCCTTGTAAAAGGTACTGTAGGAAGGTGGATATCTGACTATGGTTACCCCCAACTTTTTGCCTAGTGTCTAGCTGGTTTTTCGACTTAGTTGGCCTGAGATCCTGCCATTCAGGGTCTCAGGCTGTCTGCTCTCTCTTTAAAATGGACTCCATGTACCCTAGGTACATAACCAATTGGTAAGGATCACCTTATTGGACCCTGTACAGTGTACCCTAGGTACCCAGGGCATAGGTGTACCCTAGGCCTCCCAGGGGCTGCAGCATGTATTATGCCACCCCTGGTTTGGCCTTCCAATCAGACACAACTGGCTGATCACTCAGCTGGGGCAAGGTCGTGTAATCACCCCTTGCTTAGATATAGTATGCCTATATCTACCCTTATATATAGACACATGTGCACCTATCAGTCACTCCTATGGCAGGCCTTAACAATCCTGGAGGCAGAGTGCTTGGTAACATGTGAGATGGTGCTCTAGCATGAGCTGAGCCTGTCTGCAGCTTTCGGAACCATGTCCTTATAGCTGTTCTATGATATAGCCTACCATATACTCTTAAAGTGCCTTATAATCTTAAACGGTTATGGTAACTGTGGTTTGGCTTTATCAAAACATGTCGTGTAAGGTGTCTAACACTTTGGAATAATACCCCCATACCATTTCTGGTGATGAGGATATTATTCCTCCCTTCTAGAGGGAGAGACATGTTAAAATCCTACTTTGCTGTTTAACTCTAACCAAAGCCTCAGCATCACAAAATGGATGCTGCTGCCACAGACACGAGTCTGACCCCCTGCTGCTGGGAGTGATCCTGGCAAGGGAGGCTTTGACAATAGGTTTCCTGCTTGGGGAGGTGCTAGCACCTCCCCAGACAGACTTTAGTGTATTGGGGCAGGGAGGGCTGAAAGGAATGAGACATGCCTGGGGCACACAAGGTGTCCCATGCATAGTCCAGTTCAAACCGGTGCTGGGGCACTCCAGCCCCAGTCCTTGCGCGAAACTGGACAAAGGGAAGGGGGTGTAACCACCCACCTCCCAGGTCCCACCCATAAGGCGTGACCTAGCAGGTATCCCAGCCCCCCAGATTAGTATAAGAGTGGGAGTTGGGCCTCAAGACTTTAGATTATCCTGAACCTGCAAACTTGAACAGAAACTCTGGACCTTCGACATTCGACGAAAGAAGAAGACTGAAGAATCTCCCTTGTGGCCAAGGAGTGGCTACCCTGTGCAAACAGGCACCATCAAGAGACTACCCTTTGCTTTGCCCACGTTCTACAAGGAACCGACTGCAGAGCCCGACCAGAGCCTTGACTTCCAGACTTCTCCGACCCTGATCCACAGCAGAGCTGAGATCCGTGGAGGCGACGAGCGACGTGGGACCGGCTACCTGGGAAAAGTGGCTAGTAACTTCAAGCGCAGCTTCTGAGGCACCCTCGAAGTTGTGCACCGGGGATTGAGAAGCCCCAACCCCAAGCATCATCTGTACCGAAGATCAGCCCCCCACACTCCACGAGTCCTGCGTGGGGCCCTTCTGCATTTTCCTGCTTGCCGCGTCTGTCCGGTTGCTTGCCCGCTGGCTAGTGGCCTTTGTGACGACGCACCCTGAAATCTTCTGCGCTGGTTTGGCTCCTCCAGACTGGCTCCCGCTTCTCTGCAAAGAAGAAGCACCCCAGACCTTCCTGGTCTGCACCAGAAGCAAGTCCTCCGTTCTTCGTGGGTTCCGCTTGCCAAGGCTTGGTGAGTCCTAGTCCAACTTCGACGCCGCCAACAGCAAGAGCCTTCGTGGGACAGCTCGCCTCCTGGTCCTGGTCGTCCTCGACGCTTCCTGGTCCTCCTGGCTGCAGCGACAAGCTTCACCTTCACCTGCAATCTTCACGACATCGCCTGGTTCCTTCCTGGTTCCACGTGGTCACTGGCTAGTGACCTTGACTCTGTCCCTTCTGCTTGCAGGTCTCCTCTCTTCTTGATCCCAGCCTTGGGATCCACTGGACACTCTTCACTGACTGCCTGTCAGCATCTTTCTTCAGGCATCCATAGGAGTCGACGACGAAAACCGACGCAACTTCACCCCTATGCACCCGCAGCCTGTGGGCTAGGTAACTTGGGTACTCCGGTGCTCATCAGGATAGTGACTATCCTAGTGTCTAGTTTTCCAGTCTCGACTTCCTAGCTACTCCGGAAGTGTCCTAAATCTATCGTTTTCTAAACTGTACTATTGCTAGTGACTTTTACGCATTACGCGTGAGTGTTTCCACTCTGCACACGAATCCCGTGGGCCTCCCACTTCCTAACTAACGCTAGTGTAGTGTAGCCCCAGCGATTCCCTAGGCCTATTCTATTTCCGTGACAGTGGTCCTTATACCACTTACTTAGTATATGGTTTGCTTGGCCCCTAGGGCCTAACTGTATTACTTACCTGTGTGACTTAATGTATGCTTAAATAAGACTGTGTTGTACTTACCTCTAATCTCATAAAGAGTGCTGAGGGTTTGACTAGAATAAATACACTTTATTTTATATATATATCTGTTGTGGTGTCCTTTCATTTGGTATTCAAGGGATTATATATGGTATCACAGCTGGCTTCACATGCCATTCAGAGTTTAGCCTAAGACTGCTCTTGTCCATGCTACCACTAGGATAGCTGGTCTATAAGGTTGACTTTACAACCAATCACCATAAGGGTATTTGGACTGATATAAGGTGTACACTAGAACTAGTGACATCATACATCAGGCCAACTTCTCACATTGGTGAGCAGCGGTTGGGATCTGAGCTTGCTGTTGTAATACCATTGTAATCTTGAGATACTAAATTGAAAGATCACACAGATATTGTCTAGGTACATATAACATAGATTATAATACTTACGTCCTACTGGACTTAGTGGTTGTAGGTTGAAGGGAGTAACACACCCTGACTACAACTACTAGAGAGGTTTAGTAGATACAACTAGTGTAGGTAGGTGCACACACCACACCCTCACTAGAATCATGTCCCTGAATGGAGATCACACTGATGCTCCCTCAGGAGAGGAGAATCCTAGACAGGTTCCCTCTAGATATGATGCATTCACTTTCCAGGAGATGAGACAACTGTGTACCTCCAGGAGATTAAAACAGGGTTCCAACCCTACCCTTAGACAGCTAGTGGAGCTTCTGGAGGCCTATGATGCTGAAAGAGCTGCCAAGTATGGTGCCATAGCTGTAGATAAGGGTCTACCCACCACAGAGGAGTCAGATGGGACTTCAGATGAAGAGGTAGACAGCCAGGGCCAAGTAGGAAGACTTAGCCAGGCTAACCTAAGCTTACATGGGAGTTGGCATGGGGTCCCCCCATACAGACCCCCAGGTAGGCTTACACAGAGAAGCAGGAGGGACAGATCTCCTTCAAGGGAATCCGTCCACTCCCATGTCTCTAGCATCTCTAGTGCTTCCTCTCACAGGGGAATGACTTCCCCTGAGAGAAAGGAGCATGAAGCCAGAATGAGGGAAGCTAATCTGAGGATTCAGAGGGAAGAACTTGCCCTTGCCAAGGAGAAGCTTGCTCTGGCTAGAGAGCAAAAATTGTGTGGGTCAGAACCCACTGGTGGCAGCAACATTCCTAAAGATAGGGATAGGTCTTATGACCATAGAAACCTAAGCAAGATAGTCCCCCCATATCAGAATGGGGATGACATCCACAAGTGGATGACTGCTTTGGAGAGGGCCTGCAAAGTACAGCAGGTACCCCAGAGTCAGTGGGCAGCTATCTTGTGGCTCTCCTTTTCTGACAAAGGTAGAGACAAGCTCCTCACAGTCAGTGATGAGGATGCTAACAATTACAAAGTCCTGAAGAGTGCTCTGATAGATGGGTTTGGCTTAACCACTGAGCAATATAGGTTGTTGTTCAGAGACACCCAGAAGACACAGACACAGGACTGGTCTGATTTTGTGGATTGTGCCACTAAGGCTTTGGAAGGTTGGTTAACTGGCAGCAAGGTGCAGGACTATACAGGATTGTACAACTTGATTATGAGGGAGCAGATCCTTAGTAATTGTCAGAACCAGCTTCTCCATCAACACCTGGTAGACTCAGATTTGACCTCTCCCCAAGAATTGGGAAAGAGGGCAGATAAATGGGTCAGGACCAGGATTAGGCCTAAAAATCAGGGTGGTGACCAAAAGAAAGATACCACCAAGCCTCAAGAGAAGGGTGGGGATAGAACAAAAGAGAAATCTTCCTCAGGGCCCCAAAACTCCACACAGGGTGGTGGGTCCCAAGCTCCCTCCTCTACCACAGTTAAAAAGCCTTACTGCCATGAGTGTAAAACTCCTGGGCATTGGAAAACTGACAGCAGTTGCCCAAGGGCTAAAAACAAAACTGTTCCTCCAACTACTCCTGTCACACCACCTATTACTGTCAGCAGTAATCCCCCAGGTGGTGGGAGTGCCCCCAAAAATTTGGTTGGGTTTTCTTGGGGAACACAGGGGGACTCTGGCTTAGCCAATTCCCCTACAGCAGCTACTCTTGTCTGTGATGGTGGCATGGGGTTTGCCAACTTCACTGCCTGTCCCAACACTTTGGGTAGGTACAGACAGGAACCCTACATCAATGGTAGAAAAGCTGAGGCCTACAGAGACACTGGAGCTAGCATCACTATGGTGGCCCATAGGCTAGTTCCCTCTGAGCAGCTTTTGCCTGGTTTCTCATACTAGGTAACTAACATTGATGGCAAACAGAACAGTCATCCCATGGCAGAGGTATGTCTCAGCTGGGGAGGGGTCACTGGCCCTAAAAGGGTGGCAGTGTCTCCAACCTTGCCTGTGGACTGCTTACTGGGGAATGACTTAGAACTCTCAGCTTGGGCTGAAGTTGAACAAGACACCCATTCTAAAATGGTAGGCCTTTCACAAAAGGGTAGTGGGGTTGTGCCAGCCACAACCCCTGTCCAAGTAGATTTCCTCCCTGAAAAGGTTGGAAGGGCAGTGGTAGCCACAGCCCAGGCAAAGACAGACTTCCCTGTAGAGACTGGCAGAGCTGTGACAGTCACAGCTCAAACCCAAACTGAGTGCCTCCCTGAAAAGGTTGGCAAGGCTG
This sequence comes from Triturus cristatus, assembly GCF_964204655.1. NCBI lineage: Eukaryota > Metazoa > Chordata > Amphibia > Caudata > Salamandridae > Triturus > Triturus cristatus. The sequence goes on along the minus strand of NC_140595.1, from coordinate 76,791,733 downwards.
TAATGGTCTCAGCCCATACTCAGACTGACATAGGTGTAGTGAAGCCTGAAACTATGGATCACTCCACACAAACAGAGAGTAGTGGGGAGGAAGAAAAGTCTCCCTCTCCCCAGACATTAGGAAAAGGTCAGCCTCCTCAGGGATCTGACCTCACCCCTTGTGAAGGAACTGCCCCAGAGGTAGCCTGGCCTGGCCTGGCAGAGCCTCTGATGTCAGTGGCCCCTTCCAAGGTGGGACCCAGTCTGGTGCAGGTAGCCTGCCTCTCTCTACCCTGCCTCAGTCAGCCAGGGCTGCAGAGGTCAGGGAGGCCAGTGGACCCCAAGAGGGCCCCTGTCCACAAGAACCCCCCCATCAAAAGAATGAGGATTGCCTGGCTAGTAGCCCTAGCCAGGTGATAGGTAAAAACATTCCTGAGGGATCCCCTTTACAGGTAGTTAGGGACCTCCCCCAGAGGGATTCTGTTGGGCACAGGCAAACCTGGGACCTTAGGGCCCCAAACCTGACCTGTCCCTCCACTAAGCCCACAAAAGGGACCCAGCCTCCAGCTTTAGGTAGCCAGAGGCTGACCCTGAGAGCACAGTGCAACTCAGTGAAAGAAAGAAAGGCATCCATGGTGGAGGATGATTGGAGGAAGCTAAGGCCTCACTTTGAGGACACTCACTTCAGTACTCCATCTCAACACCAGCCTTTTACTTTGCAAAGACACCCCAAAGGTAGAGATTCCCTATGATACCTTTAGGATGAGGGATTGCTTAGTGGACCATGAGACAGGGGGTAACCATGCCAGTGCTGGTTCTTCCTTATATGGCCACTTAGGCAATAGAGGCTTACCTTGTCAAGGCCAGCCTTATCTCCTTTCGTTTGGGGGGGGGGTTGTGTAGGAAGGTGGATATCTGACTATGGTTACCCCCAACTTTTTGCCTATTGTCTAGCTGGTTTTTCGACTTAGTTGGCCTGAGATCCTGCCATTCAGGGTCTCAGGCTGTCTGCTCTCTCTTTAAAATGGACTCCATGTACCCTAGGTACATAACCAATTGGTAAGGATCACCTTATTGGACCCTGTACAGTGTACCCTAGGTACCCAGGGCATAGGTGTACCCTAGGCCTCCCAGGGGCTGCAGCATGTATTATGCCACCCCTGGTCTGGCCTTCCAATCAGACACAACTGGCTGATCACTCAGCTGGGGCAAGGTCGTGTAATCACCCCTTGCTTAGATATAGTATGCCTATATCTACCCTTATATATAGACACATGTGCACCTATCAGTCACTCCTATGGGAGGCCTTAACAATCCTGGAGGCAGAGTGCTTGGTAACATGTGAGATGGTGCTCTAGCATGAGCTGAGCCTGTTTGCAGCTTTCGGAACCATGTCCTTATAGCTGTTCTATGATATAGCCTACCATATACTCTTAAAGTGCCTTATAATCTTAAACGGTTATGGTAACTGTGGTTTGGCTTTATCAAAACATGTCGTGTAAGGTGTCTAACACTTTGGAATAATACCCCCATACCATTTCTGGTGATGAGGATATTATTCCTCCCTTCTAGAGGGAGAGACATGTTAAAATCCTACTTTGCTGTTTAACTCTAACCAAAGCCTCAGCATCACAAAATGGATGCTGCTGCCACAGACACGAGTCTGACCCCCTGCTGCTGGGAGTGATCCTGGCAAGGGAGGCTTGGACAATAGGTTTCCTGCTTGGGGAGGTGCTAGCACCTCCCCAGACAGACTTTAGTGTATTGGGGCAGGGAGGGCTGAAAGGAATGAGACATGCCTGGGGCACACAAGGTGTCCCATGCATAGTCCAGTTCAAACCGGTGCTGGGGCACTCCAGCCCCAGTCCTGGCGCGAAACTGGACAAAGGGAAGGGGGTGTAACCACCCCCCTCCCAGGTCCCACCCATAAGGCGTGACCTAGCAGGTATCCCAGCCCCCCAGATTAGTATAAGAGTGGGAGTTGGGCCTCAAGACTTTAGATTATACTGAACCTGCAAACTTGAACAGAAACTCTGGACCTTCGACATTCGACGAAAGAAGAAGACTGAAGAATCTCCCTTGTGGCCAAGGAGGGGCTACCCTGTGCAAACAGGCACCATCAAGAGACTACCCTTTGCTTTGCCCACGTTCTACGAGGAACCGACTGCAGAGCCCGACCAGAGCCTTGACTTCCAGACTTCTCCGACCCTGATCCACATCCACAGCAGAGCTGAGATCCGTGGAGGCGACGAGCGACGTGGGACCGGCTACCTGGGAAAAGTGGCTAGTAACTTCAAGCGCAGCTTCTGAGGCACCCTCGAAGTTGTGCACCGGGGATTGAGAAGCCCCAACCCCAAGCATCATCTGCACCGAAGATCAGCCCCCCACACTCCACGAGTCCTGCGTGGGGCCCTTCTGCATTTTCCTGCTTGCCGCGTCTGTCCGGTTGCTTGCCCGCTGGCTAGTGGCCTTTGTGACGACGCACCCTGAAATCTTCTGCACTGGTTTGGCTCCTCCAGACTGGCTCCCGCTTCTCTGCAAAAAAGAAGCACCCCAGACCTTCCTGGTCTGCACCAGAAGCAAGCCCTCCGTTCTTCGTGGGTTCCGCTTGCCAAGGCTTGGTGAGTCCTAGTCCAACTTCGACGCCGCCGACAGCAAGAGCCTTCGTGGGACAGCTCGCCTCCTGGTCCTGGTCGTCCTCGACGCTTCCTGGTCCTCCTGGCTGCAGCGACAAGCTTCACCTTCACCTGCAATCTTCACGACATCGCCTGGTTCCTTCCTGGTTCCACGTGGTCACTGGCTAGTGACCTTGACTCTGTCCCTTCTGCTTGCAGGTCTCCTCTCTTCTTGATCCCAGCCTTGGGATCCACCGGACACTCTTCACTGACTGCCTGTCAGCATCTTTCTTCAGGCATCCATAGGAGTCGACGACGAAAACCGACGCAACTTCACCCCTATGCACCCGCAGCCTGTGGGCTAGGTAACTTGGGTACTCCGGTGCTCATCAGGATAGTGAATATCCTAGTGTCTAGTTTTCCAGTCTCGACTTCCTAGCTACTCCGGAAGTGTCCTAAATCTATCGTTTTCTAAACTGTACTATTGCTAGTGACTTTTACGCATTACGCGTGAGTGTTTCCACTCTGCACACGAATCCCGTGGGCCTCCCACTTCCTAACTAACGCTAGTGTAGTGTAGCCCCAGCGATTCCCTAGGCCTAGGCCTATTCTATTTCCGTGACAGTGGTCCTTATACCACTTACTTAGTATATGGTTTGCGTGGCCCCTAGGGCCTAACTGTATTACTTACCTGTGTGACTTAATGTATGCTTAAATAAGACTGTGTTGTACTTACCTCTAATCTCATAAAGAGTGCTGAGGGTTTGACTAGAATAAATACACTTTATTTTATATATATATCTGTTGTGGTGTCCTTTCATTTGGTATTCAAGGGATTATATATGGTATCACAGCTGGCTTCACATGCCATTCAGAGTTTAGCCTAAGACTGCTCTTGTCCATGCTACCACTAGGATAGCTGGTCTATAAGGTTGACTTTACAACCAATCACCATAAGGGTATTTGGACTGATATAAGGTGTACACTAGAACTAGTGACATCATACATCAGGCCAACTTCTCACAGGTACCATGGGTACCAAGAGCACTGTGACCAGTAAAGGCCTCTAAGGTCTGCAGCACATATTGTGCCACCGTTAGAGGTCCTGTACCTTAACACACACCCTGCCATTGCAGACTGCGTGTTTTGGTGCAGAGAAAAGTGAAAAGTCGACATGGAACACAGCCTGCAACCCACTGCCTACAGTATAGGTAGGATACCCCTCTAGCTGGGTGCACTATACCACTGGTGAGCATGCAGTTGCATGAGCACCTTACCCCTACAGTGTCTAAGTCCATTCTTAGACATTGTAAGTGTAGTAAAGCCATAAAGAGTATATGGTCTGGGAGTTTGTCATTACGAACTACACAGCACCACAATGGCTTTACTGAATTCTGGGAAGTTTGGTATCAAACGTCTCGGCATAATAATCACACACTGATTCCAGTAGGGGATTTATTATATAATGCACTCAGAGATGCCGCCTGAAAAACAACCAGGCTCTGGTGGGTTCCCTGATTGGTAGACACCAGCCTGCCACCACAAGACACGTTTCTGGGTGGAGGTGTTCAAATCTCTCCCAAGTCAGGAACAGCCATCTGTGGCAGAGGAGCTTCAAAGGCCATGCCACCTTTGTAACGTGACCCCCAGATTCTCCTGCTATCAGGAGCAGGCCCCCTTCCTGTTTCATCCCTTTTCGGCGGGAGGACAGGCGGGCAAAATTAGAGCAACCCAGAAGGTGTGCCCACCTCTGCCAACCCCACACCATAGGTGGGGGAGGCGAGGTGAAGCCCACTCTTCAGTGTCAGCCATCTTGAAGATGGCAGGCACTCTCCAATCAGGATAAAGGATTGTGCTCACTTCCCCACGTGGGGTGAGCACACCAAGGGTGTAGTCACCCTAAGGTCAGTAGCCCATTGAGTACTACTTCGAGACCCCTAAATATAGTATTTAGGGGGGTAGCCCTGAACCCAGAAGGAGTTTTCCCGCAACCCATGAAGAAGAGGGACAAAAGAAAAAGCACAGCAGAGGAGACTTCGAGAAGAACTGACTTGGCCCCAGCCCAGCTACAGTTTCCAGAGAAACTGTGCCAAAAGTCACCTTGTCCTGCAGCCAGCGACCTACAGAACCCCTGGGAGGACTGACTGCCTTCAACAAAGACTGGATCCCCTGTGAACAGCAGCTCTGTTCAAAAGAATCTCCAAAGAAAGACTCGGAGCCTGCTGAAGAGAAAGAAAGTAGACGCCTGGAGCTGAGTCCGAGTGACTCACTGGTCCCAGCAAGGTCCTCCTGCGCTCCATAGTCCGAGTCCACCGTGGGTTGACCCCCCAGGACTCCCCAACGTTGCCTGCAGCCTCTGCACGGAGACCCCCCCCCAACAGTGAGTGGCCCGATAAGGTGAAATCTGACCTCAAAAGGCACCCCTGCATCCAGCCGCCCTAAACCCTGGAGAAGAGGAACTGAGGTGCACCTACGTCCCCGAGTCCTCCAACTTACCTGCCCTGCTGTTGGTACGTCCCAGAAGACTTACTGGACCAAGCCTGCAGCCAAAATCCAAAACCCGCAACTTCTATTGAAAACAGGGCACCTGATGTCTCAAATCAGCATCTGCACCTGGCCGCCCCTGAGCAGCTGTGGGTGCACCTTATGTGCTAACTCGGATCCCCTTTGCCCTGAGCTTAACCCTAGGAGCTTTGCTCCCCCCAACCCTGTGGCTTACCCGAAAGCAGCCACCAACCGACTGCCCCGAAGCCCCATAGGCTAACTTTGGGCCTCAGCACTCTGCACCTGGCTGCATTAGTGCCACTGAGGGTGCTTTTTGAGTGCATTCTTGACCCTGGGGGAACCCTTATTCTAACCCCAGAAACTCAACCCTCAAGACCGTTTACTGGCCTACAAACCGACAACCTCATTTTTCCCCATAGGATTGCATTGACTGTTTTCCTTCAAAATTTTTGAGGGTGTTTGTATGAAAACCTAAGAAACTATGTTTTGATGGAAACTGTTTTACTTACCTTTTATCTAGGAAATTTCCCAGTACAATATCTAGGCATATCACACTGAGTAGAAAAAGTACTCCAAAAAGTACTCTAAAAAGTCATCAAAAGTAATTTCAACCGTACTTAAATATTTCCCTAACCTGTAAACAAAAGTAATTCTCATCCAGCTTGCTTGTTGATCAATCTGTCTTGAAAAGTACAATTCTATTTACCTGTCCCAAGTCCTGCTTGCTTCTATAAATAAAATGCAACTAAAGAAATATTTTTAATACAAACGGGTCTTGTTATATCCGTATATACTGACGATGTCACACTTTACGTGAAAAAACCCGAGATCAACCTGGCACCTCTAATTTGTGAGATTTGGCTGCCACTCTGGCATACAGGTGAATTGGGCCAAGTCGATGCTCTTACCCTTGATGGATGCAACCTACCCCTTCGCATCAGAATACCTGCTACAATGGGCTTCCAGCCCAATCAAATATTTAGGCATTTGGATTAGCAGTAACCCTGAAGAGCTGTGGCTGGCCAACTAAGCTAGGGTCCTGGACTGGCTGGACGATCGCATCCCTGTGTGGTCCAAACTACCCCTGTCGATGGCAGGTTGCATCGCCATAGCAGAAATGGTTGTGCTACCCAAATGTCTTTATTTGTGAATATTCCAATTCCTCTCACTGTCAGCTTCTTCAAGCGCCTACGATCCAATTTGATTTCGCTGGTGTGGGCCACCCTGCACCACATATGAACTGCATACGTTACCACAATCCAATCACAGGGCGGGCTGGGTGCCCCAGGTCTGCATCTATATGCTTTGTGTGGCAGGCCCACTTCCTGCATTACTGGACCAACCCCACACAATTCCAACCCCACGTTGCAGTTGAGCTAAACAAAGCCTCCCCTTGCCCACTCACCAAAACTCTGTTCCTCCCCTACAAACCGCCCAGACCAGAGATCGACACTACTCAATGTATTCGCTGGGCGTGGGCTGGACTTGGGAAACGTGCCGACATCACACAGCTATAGGCCCCCTCCGTCCCTGTAGCCAACCACCCCTTACTGCCTCCTTTGCAGGATAAAGGCGCAATTGGTCGCGCAAACAGGCTAGCCATCCACTTATTTGCAGATCTCTATCCTGACTATCACTTCCTCGTCCCTCCGGGAACCATTAACACTGCCACCCCGGCGCTGCTTGACACCTTGCATTATTTCCAGCTACGAGCCACCTGCCGCGCAATTCATGTTACATTCCCTGCCCCCACCCCGGACACTCACGGCGCTGGAGCATATATACACAACAGCATCACAGCGCAAGCTGATAACATGTCTTTATTGTCACATGCAACAATCTGCTCCAGTGACCACCCCAAAGGTGCGAGAGGCCTGGAATGCAGACCTTGCTACTCCCTTGACTGACGCTCAATTGTTCTTCTGTTGCACTGAACTTGAAATGCTATCCCCCAACTATCGACTTCGTCCCATCCACTTTAAATTCTTACACCAACTATACTGCGTGCCCACACAACTACTACGTATGGGGCTTACCCCGATTCTCACTGTCAAAACTGCCACACGTCTCATTCAGACTTCATACACCTCGCGTGGCACTGCCCAGCGGTCGCTGCTTACTGGACCGAAGTTTTTCACACAATAGAGAATGTCACAAACACGTTGATTCCCTTTTCCTCACGCACTGGACTACTTGGCTATGTGAAAGATGTGCCATGCGAGTTTCGCATATTAGTCTCCCTAATGCTCCCTGCGAAGCGTAGAGTTGCAATCCACTGGGGCAGGTCGTAGGCCCCTGAGTCCCAAAATTGGATCACAGATATTGCATACTGTCATGAACAACTCTCCGCATACTGAGACCTGATGCCACTGGGGACTCACCCCTTGACATCTGGGAACACTTTACTTCCTTCCTCCGCTGCAAAGACACCGCCCTGACTGCGGAGGCCGAATATTCCTCACTTACATGACTTGTTACTCTACGGTTCCCTTTGTCTTAATCCATGACTTCGCCAGACTGTAATGAGGATGACCAACATATACCCAGTGTACCACACAGATTGCAGAAAATGTGGATGTTGCCTTGCCATACTGCATGTATAAGTTGGAATTGTGTTCTGTGTGGTCTGTGTTCCTATAACGTGTATCAAGTCACAATAATGCAACCACATTTTATATGTACTGTCCTCTATTATTGATCACTACGATGATTACCTGTGTACTGCCAAATGTTCATAAATGAAAATTTATATTAAAAAAACAGACCTTACAGTTCAAGTGTTAGAGGCGGGGAGCAACAAATTAACGGAGAGCCGAGTCAAGAATCAGGTCTGGCTCAAAGAGCCTGAGCAAAGCCATGAAAATATTTGGCATGTAAATCATGCAACAAAGATCCTGTGAAAAGGTGTCTTCAAAATTCAAAATTGTATTTAACAAGCAGACATGTGTCGCCTTAGTAAATAGTCCTTAGACCTTATGTTTGTGCACTGAGTATGTCGGATCAATGTAGAGATAGGCTGGTTGTGTCAGTCCATTAGACAAAAGTATTTACCACTCATCCAGTACTCCCCTCCACTACTCCACACACATACTTATTTAAAAATTAATTCCCTGTCCCATGGCCCCAGAGAGGCAAATCTGAGAAATCTAACAGTGCGTTGGTGGCATAATCAGACCGCTATAAGTGAATATCAGTCCTCCTATTGAGTTAGGATCCCAATCACTGGCATCTCTTTGTTGGGCCTACAGACCACTCTGTGAAGTGACAGTTCTTAGTCAGACTGGAGAGGAAAATCAGTCCTTCAAGAGCAGCCTTTTGTAAATACGACTTTTGTGAATCTTGTCTCCCTAAAGGGACAGCGCTAGAATTCTATTGTGTGGTGAAGGACAAGAAGAAGCTGGAGATGAGTTTTGGGCAGTGACCATTTAAAAGGAAATGGAAGATTTGAAGAGACTGTTATCGTTGTGGAACTTGGCTGTATACCTCGAAAGAGATACTTGAATTCGGTTGGTTTCTGCCATATGTTCAAGTGTTGTACAAGACTTGAGTGATTGGTTGGCCTAGAACTAACAGCTATTAACTTCTGGTAAAAGCCGGCCCAGTGAACGAGTTAAATAAAAAAAACATTTTACTTTAGTGAAGCCCTATTATGCATAGCACAAAGGAAAGGAAAGGACTGGCCTCATGGCAGACCAGGCGTATGTTGTTGTTCTTCAAGAGTCCCAGATAAGATCTTGGACTGAGGGTGAAAACATTCTGTTTTCTTGACTAGAGGACACAGGCTACTGGGCGTACTAAGAACCCGCTCCACTAAAACAATGAAGGCTTGAAAGCATTGAGCATTGCCATGAGGTCAGCAAAAAAGACAAACAAGAGAACCAATTTCTGTCACTTCGCAAGCCAACCAAAGACACCCTGCACCAGATTCAGAGATACCAATCTCTCAGCATCTCCCATCAAGATTCAGATTGCCATGCCGTGACCTGCCAAGAGCGAGAAGAAAGATCTTATGAGTTTCAGGGGCTAAACACCAACCTTCACTGGATTGCCGAGGAGATCTTCCCCTCCCCGTGACCTGGCTGTTGTGTTGCGGTCCTTCCTGCACTCTCTCAGCTGCTTGGCACTGCAGCTTCCCCTGAATATCTCTGTTTTCCAAGGCTCAGAATCCTCCAAAACATAACACATAAACTTTATAAGGTATGTCACCTGGTTCCAGCATCTCACCAGAGCCTGGCACTATGCTCACAACTATCTGGGTGCTGCATCTGTGTCTATTGAGTCACAGAGGCATGTTAGGAACTGCAGGTCTGATGAACTGAGCTCACGGCCCAGACATGTTGCAACTACTTTATATTAACGATTTTCAACAACACAATTAAATATATGATTGCCTCTGGCATTTTTCTGCACCAATCAATCTAATGCTGAAAATTAAGAAAATGTAAACGGAACCGGGGTATTTATAGAGCATGTTTTCCCCGAGAGGGCATCTAGAATCTATTGTAATGCAAAGGATATTCATTGTTTCTTAACTTACTGGTACCTATTTTATCAACCTCTGAAGAATGACGGCATAAGTGACCCCACAGGCATATGGAACTGTGACCATCAGGGTCAAACATTGATCACTGCAATGACTGCCATTATCGAGGGAGCCCATCGCTGAGGAATAATATAATCATTTTGACAAATTAAGAAATCAGTACCTAGTGGGGGATAGCCTACCGACAATCTAAGGAGTGTTCTCAAGTTTTCACAATTCTTAGGAGCCAGTAATAATTAGAATTTGTGTTGCCATCACAGGAGGTGAAATCTAATCTGTAACCCCCATAAAAGCATAGCCACGTGCGGGAACCCTGTATGCAGGTGATCTCAGGTCTCGATCAGTCAAGGCACCTACTGCAAGTTTTGCCCTCTTCTTTACACCAGTACCACTCTTATTGGGCCATACTTATAAATTTAAAAATCAGCTAATTGCCAATAGACCCACTTGTCAGATAACTTAGTTAAGGTCTCCACTGAAACTTTTTTCTCCAATTAAGACTATAATATAATTTGGTAGCCTTTCACTCTGGTCCCCTTAGTCAAAACAGGCCCTCTCTTCATTCACCATCTGTTAGATACCTCTCACCAATTAAAGTGTGGTGGGAGTAACTCGTTCTGATACTCTCTATTCACCGCAGCCCGGCAGCTTTTCGGATTCCGGAGGCGCTTTGCTAATCTGAGAGTATACTTTTTTCTACTTGTATGCTTTAGCATTACATAGTCCTTCTGACAGAGATCTCCAAGTTCAAAATAGCTGGTAACTCTCTATGGTGTACACTAAAGGCAGGGCAGCTGAAATTATGATAACCTGCTGCTTTTTTCACATAATTATGGGTTTGGCACATAATCCATTATCTGTTGCACAATTTGCATATTTTAACAAAAAAAAAAATTTTTGTTTGAAGGGATCAAAAATTACTAACGTGGCGAAGTGTTTGTGTGCAGTGGAAGGCCTTTCACAAAAGGTTAACTGATCATCTTTCAGTTGCAGCAGTTGCAGGCCCGGTTCTAGGGGGGGTGGGACTCTTAGACCCCGTGCATGAGCTGAGCCCTGAACATGTTTTCTATGTAAATCACATAACAAACATCAGGTAAAATATGATAAAGATTTCTAAATTCAAAAAAAGTATTATTTCTTTAACACACAAAAGCTTTGACATTACTATGTTACATAATAACACTGCACTGAGAAGTACTTATTAAAAGTGATAGTATTTAAACATGAACTTACAGTTATTCCTGCCTCAGTCCACACACTGGTGGCAGTGCAATTAGTGAACAAGAGGCGAGAGAGTTGTCACGTGGATCTGTATGTGGCCCAGAATATTACAGAGCAACATTAGTCTATTTATTCAGACACAATATGTTTTTTTTCTGATTCACGAATTTGAACGAGCTTTCATGTGCAAATATGAAGCAAAAAGAGTTTTGGTGAAATTAAATATTTGCTGATGGTCACACAAATTAAGTGGGGAATCTGCAATTTATCCAGGTTTTATGGTTTCACTTTGTACAAATCAGTGATTAAACAGCTATGTGTCTCTCCTTTTGTTAATTCTTTTTTGTTATCTCTTTGTGCAGTTTTTATATAGTGCAAACTCAACCTGGAGGTATTGAAGCACTTTACATGAACACCAGTTACATTACACAAGGTCACATTAATTTCTTTTAGGTGCCAGAGATTTGCCCAGAATCACAGGATGTTGAGCCGACGGCAAGACTCGAACCTGGCTGCTTCAGTTCCAAAGTTGGAAGCTCTGGCAGAAACGCCACATACTGGGTAGACTGGGGGTGGCAGGCAATAGGTACATGAAAGCTCAGCTTATTATGGGCTTGAATTTTCAACAGGACCTCATGCTGAGCCCGGGCTCAAGCTTTCAGTGAGTATCCCATCTCTAATTGGGAGAGTGGGGACAGAGGTTTACCTGCCAATGACGAAGCAGGTACAGTGACACCAGGGCCCAGGCCTGTTAAGGCCTTCTGCACCTCGATTATGGTCTGTGTGAGGGTTCTGAAAGTGTTTATGTATTTTAGTTTGTGTAAGATTCAGTGGGCCTAGTTATAGTGATACTCTTTGTCTAACCAGATCTACTTGCAATGGGACTAATCATAATTCAGTTCAATAAAGGGCTACCACAGGCTATGCAATGTGGTATGATATACAGATGGCGGCATTAATGCTAATTATCTAGACTTATCTCAGAACTAAATAACCCACACCAAGAACCTTTGGATCATCATTGACTGCAAACTCAACATCACAGCCTGAGTCAACCTCCATCATTGCCATACACTTTCACATACAATTCCTCTTTTTTAACAAACGCGCTCTCGCGCAACCTGCAATGCGCTCGAGGGCCGTAACTCCTCACGCGCAGACGCGCGCACAACCACCTTCACCTCTACTCCTCTCGTGCGCAACCCTTCTGCTCTCGCGCACGTAACGGACTCCTCATCAATCAAATCGGTAATCTCTCAACATTAAGTCTACCTTCCATTTCTCCGTTACAAACAGCCTCATTATCCTAATCCTCTCCCTTCATGCCTATGCGCGCATATTTACCCAACGTACTCTTTCCTCAAAGCGCTCCGTTTTTTGTTTTTTTTCTTTTATAAATTTTTCTCTAGGCTCACTTCACACTTAAATCTTTATACTAACATCTCTAAACACAAAATTACTATTCAAAACCCCAAAACTTCCATTTTCTTAATAATACCATTCACGCAAATGTACTTATCTTGTTGTTCGAGCAGCAACAAAAGAGGAAGATAGCTGCCTGTTCAGGGGTTATATGCATGTTCAGTGTTCTAGAGTTTTTATTGTATTCTAATTCCATGTGATGTTGCTGCTGTTTGAGTAGTAATAAAGGAATGTGAATAATATTGGCCTCCGGGCCTTGCTATAAAATTTCAAATGACTCCCAGACACCACCCGGAAAATCATCACCCACACTCTTGCCACCAGCAAACTAGACTAAAAGAACTGGATCAACAAGCATCTCATCGAGAGGCTGCAGAACATCCAGAACTTGTGTACAGAATCATTCTCAACCTCCCACAACAGTCACACATCTCATCTGACCTCAAGGAGCTATACTGGCTAACCATACACAAATGAGCACATTTGAAACTCCTCACCCAAACTTTCAAGACACTCTGCTTTCACAAACCTTCCAGACACCTCAGCTCGGCAGGACCCCTATTTGTACACATCCCACGCATATGGAAAACCAGATCTGGTGGTTAAGTCTTCTCCTATGTCGCTCCTAAAAGTGTGAAATGAGGTGCTACAACACATCTGAGCCTCCTCCACACTTCTTGACTTCCACGAGAAGCTGAAGACCTAGGCTTGGCTATTCTCACACATGCTCAGTGCCAGGATATCCGCCTGGGTGTGAGTGTGCTTTACAGATCAAAATAACATAACATGACCTGACCCGTGAGAAGCAAATGCACTTTACAGAGCATTCAGTTCAGACTGGTACAAAACACAATCATGGCTGAAGGATTATGTTAGCCTGGACGATTGCTTTTGTTTCCCATGTTGTGTGCCTGTTTGCCACTGCGCCCGTATCCCTCATATGGGACCGGCTCAGAGGCATAGTTTCCCCTCATTTGCTTGGAGTCACGCCTCAAGCAAATGAGGGAATGCCCTCGGAATATAGCGCTGGCTATACATGTGTGCCAGCGCTATCAGTATTACAGAAAGGGACGCACAAGCATCTGCAGCCCATTCTGTAAAAAGGGCACTCTATGTAATACGGCCCCAAAAGGTTACCTGTTTGACTGAAATTACCGTGTTTTACACTTGTGAGGCATGAAAACTTCTCTTAGTTGTCAAGAATACTTCTTTCTTTTTTCCAAAATGTGTTGCTGTTTTTTCAAACCTTTTTATTAATGAAAGTACACCACAAAAGTATGACATGAAAATAAAGAGTTACAAAGTTCACTGTGTGCAAAGAAATATGTTTTGGACACATTACAAGGAGTAAGTAGCCAGTCTGCTAGTGAAAAATGTAAAGGCTTACTTAGGTGTGGTAACGGGTTCCTCCTTAAGCTTGAGCTACTAGAACAATCTTCCTAGAATCCTGGTGCTTGTGTTGAAGCCTGGCCTGTTGGAAATTATAAGGGTTGTGGCTGATGAGATAGACAGGGCTTTAAGTGGGCCGGGTTTCACCGGTGCTGAGCACCGGCAGTTTTTTAAAGGGGGCCTCGGAACGGGTCTCTAGCTTGCTCTGTTTTGTGCCCTGGCACAGGCAGTCCGTTTTTTTTCCGTTCTGCAGTGACAGCAGGCACATCGATGTGCGCGTGCTCACTTCTCACTAGTGGAGAAGTTACGGCATGAGCCAGGTGAGTGTTGTAGGGGAAGGGAAAGTCTTTAAAGAGAGTCATTTTCTCTCTGGATTTCCCTTCTCTGTTTGAAACTCAGGAGCAGCAACATTGTCGTGGTGTCACCAGGGCTTTAAGTAGAAGCTTTTTCAATATTATATACAAGCCATAGTTGCTGCTTATTCATCTTATGCAACTAACAACCATTGACAAATCTAATAGTCCTGACTTGTTGTAGGTATGTTACTTGTTGTATCATATATCTGGATGCAATGACAGAAACAGCAAAATACAAGTCGGGTGGCACACTATCCTAAGCACAGATTTTTAGCTTGCTTTTTTAAACCACACCCTTAATTACATTGGCCACGCCCCTTTGAGAGACCCCCCCCCCCCCCCGTTTTTTCATCCCACTTAAAGCCCTGAGTATAGATATCAGCTCTTACTCTCAAATAACTCTAAATTCACTGTATGCCTGTTTGGAAGATCTGATGTAAATATAGGGCTTGCAGGGTACCTCCAAAATTAAGTCCACCCGAATGAACCCTTGGCGCATCCAGATGAAAATTCCTGGAACCGGGCCTGTTCAGTTTATTATTTCAGTATTTGTTTTTTAAACTGGTACTATTAGGTGAAATCTTTGCCCAGACAGTATTACCATGTGTAAAAATTACAAAATAATGAAGTAATTCTATCAAAAAATGTGTCAAGTTATGCTACATAATTTAGTCGACCTGCCGCATAATTCCGTGACGATAGGTCAGGCCACTTAGCAAAATTACAAATTGGGCTGCTGTAGTCTTAATTTGCTAGTTTTCAAGTCGCAATATGTCCTTCACCTCTAGCCCCCCTCCGCCCATCAGAAAGCGGTCATTAATAAAATGTAAAGCAAACCCCCTGATTATCAATTGTGAGCATATCACTGCAATCTGCCATACACACTCGTCTCTCCTTCCAGGCTCGCGGTCAAGACCAACTGTAGCCATTTCGGTCGCCTGACAGCTCATCCAATATTTAACACTATTCAACGGTCTCGCCAGTCACAATATGTCAGCCACATCTCTCTAACCACTCTTATTCGCATCCATTCCCATTCGCTGCCAGCCACGAAGCGCACTCCATTCACAGTAGAGCATCTGCCCTCGAAATATGATATACAGCATCCTGTCTGCAAAACCGTGCCAGCGACAAACCCTCCCTCCCAGCATACACAATGACGTCATTGTTACAAAAAATAGACGCGTCCCTCTGCAGACAACCGAGCCCACTTCACCTACATGCCTCGGGATTGGCCGGGATAAGGATTGTGTCTTTCTCATTGGATGCCATCAGGGTCCATCAGGCACCCGCCCGCCCCTTCCCATCTGCTGCTCACAATGGTCTGCCCTCTTTACGTAGCCTGCGCCGCTGGTCGCGTGGCTGCGCCTGTTACGCTGGTGCTTGTGACAGCTGAGGCTGACCACAACCGAGGGCAGTCTGCACCATGGAGCCGCCGTACTGAAGGCAGGAGGGGGCCGGACGGTGAGGAGAAGGGCGGGAGCGGATAGGTAAGTGGGGCTCCACCCGGACCTGCCACTCCCCACTGCTGTAGCTGTAATGCGTCACAGAACGGCTCCGCCTCCCATGGCGAAAGATGCGCCCTGGGGCGGCACGAGCTGACAACCTCCACGGCACGCGCATTGAGGCGCGCGCACCGCGGGTGGCAATCACCAAGGGAAGTATGGCTCGCCTACTGACGGTAAGAAAATAAGCGGGATGTCAAGTTCGGAGCATCCTTGCGTCATTTCCTGCGCACTCAGGCTCAGGTGTGAGATGACAGCGTGCTGGTGTCAGCGTGCGCCGCTGTCACTTACACTGTTGCTGTCATTGGCGTCTGGGTGCCCAGCCAGGTGATACTTCGAGCTGAAACGTAATGCTATTTAGTCCAGTTGTTGTCAACATTGGGCCTCAGAGAATCGTCCAATGAGAGCTCTAGATTTTTTTCGCTCTGATATATTTATTTTGGAAAAGTGTAACAATCCCAGATTTCTTCATATCATGCAGTCGATGTTGTAACGAGTAAGTGTCCGACTTTTAAAACATCACGCAAATCGATAAATCCGCACAACTAGTACATGGTTTTATTTAATGATCACGTTTTATACAAACCTTTTCTTAGTCATTACTATAAATACTAGTTGTTTTACGTAGAAATGGGAAGCATCTAATCAGAAGAATGAGGGTATTTTATTGCCTTAGTGTGCAATAGTACGGTATGAAATCTTATTTAATTGGAAGAGACCTTTTTGAAAGCTTGACTTGATATAAGGATATATATATTCCCAGTGCTTTAAATGGTAAAAAATAAGTGCAAGTACTCATTAAATTGAGCTAGAGGCGTGGATATTGGGCGGGGTTAGAGGCGGAGCGAGACATAATACAAAAACACTTCTATTGAGTATTCATTTTGCCCTTGCATTTCCTGGATAGTGGTCTCAAACTTTCCATATGTGCAGATTAATAGCTAAAACCCTGAATGTGCCATGCCATCAACAGTACTTTTAGCACGTTCAGGCTAATAATCAATGTGCTTAGGGCGAGAGAGACTCTGCCACTTACATCGGTTGCGGGACATAACAAAACATGAGAAATGTATCAATCTTAACAAAATGTGTTAACTCGTTACACAAAATGAAGGCCAAACGCCAAATGTTCATGTTACCTTGTTTTGTAATATTTACAGCTTCTTAAAATAATAATTCTAATGTTCCTACTTGCTTGTATATATACAAGAGTACACACACATGAACAAGCATTCCTCGCATTTCTTTTCAAATACGTCCCGATTCTGTTCCTCTCAAACATACACTGACTTCACATCTCAAACCTCGCGATCCCTTCCACACTCACCATTCTCCTGTTTGTAGCTAATTATGTGCCCTATAGTATTTGTATCCTATCACTCGCTCTACCATCACGCTTTCTATTTCTAATCTGCCCTCTCCGCGCCTCTCTACCTTTCTGTAACTTGTCTGGATCCCTCACATATCCACAGTGCTTTAAATGGAAAAAGAGAAGTGCCGGTACTCACCAAATTGATTGGGGTGAGCCTGGAATGGGCGTGTCTGGGGGGCGTGGCTTCAAGGCAGCCTTGTACACTATCAGCATTTTCTTCTTCAATGTTCAAAGTGCCTTTGCCCAAGTTCTGCCCATAGCTGCAGGGTGTAATTGGTGTTTTTTGTAATTATATATAGCGTGAACTTAGCCCGAGGGCATTAACGTGAGAAGCAGAAGTTTTACGCGAATGCAGACTTTTTTTTTTAAGGCACTTCAATGGATCTGCAAACTTTCCCTATAGCTGACAGTGCGACAGTTCCAATGTCGAGAGCTCTAGCTTAGAAAACCACAGGTGTCTTCCTGTCCTGTTGAGCTGTCAGGGTGTGAGCAGGGCCGGCCTGTTTTAACACCTCATTGCCCCTTTCTTCGCGCTCCTTTCACCGTCTCACCCCTGCTGATACACGCACCAACAGACCCATCACCGTGAGGCAGCTAATCTATCGGTGATTTAGGTGAGCTGGGGAGGTCCCGAGGCGTTTGTGTTCAGGGGGCAGTCACTGCTCATCCAGGGACTGACCAGTCAACTCAAAAAGGACCCCCTGCTGCCTCATTTCAGTCTCTATTAGCAAGGGCGCCAAATTTCTCTCCGCCTAAAGCGCTATCTTAACAAATACCTGCTCTGAGTGTAGGGCTGCAGCCGCAACCTAGCGCCGGAATCCACTCAACATTAAGTGTCAAGCGCCCATAACCCAGAGACTGACCACAGCATGCCACTAGGAGTACCGGTACTCTCTTAACACAAGGAGAAGTCCCGGTACTCAATGGGAGAACACGGAGAAGTGCCGGTACTCAGTACCGGTGAGTACCGGCCCATTTAAAGCACTGCATATCCATATCTGCGCTTACCTCTTCAGCCTCTCTATATTTCCGTACTTTAAACTCTCTGCTCCTTCCCCCTCACTCTTCACCTATCCCCCATGTTCCCTCCTCTCCCATCAGCAGAAAGCCCCACGGCCCGAGAGCTTGCAGTGTCAGGCAGTGAGCACTGCCAGGTCCCGAGCATATGCTGAGGCCAGCTGGGTCGTGGTCAGGGGAAGAACAATACTGGCCTCCAAAGAAAAAGTCAGTTGACCTCCTCCCACCTCACCTGGGCACAAGGGAGACCGCCACCTCATCCCAGCCCATCATGGACTCAATGTCCCAGCAGGCGGGCGGGGGGCATTTGCAGGTGAAAGTGAGAGAGGAGAAAGACAATCAGACCCCACTGGGAGGCCACTTGGTGAAAATGGCCCTTTGTACCTGCGTTCTTCCTCGGCAAACACTAACAAGACCACCCAGTGGCAGGCCTCCAATTGGCTGTCACAACTAAATAATACAGACATCACGGCCAACATGCTGCCAAAAAATCGTCACTCAGCTGGCCCTCTGGCACCAGTCGGTGCCAACGTTATCAGTCAGAACCTGAGTACCGGTACTCTCCTTGACTGTGGAGAAGTGCCGGTACTCGGCTTGGTAAAAATAAAAAGCGCCGCTACTCAGTACCGGCCCATTTAAAGCACTATATATTCCTGATCAGGTCGTTAAATTTAAGCTACCACAAATCCCTAAGTCACAGTAAAGGGACATGATAGATCGTCTCCGGAAGATCTTTGTTGGCGTCTCTTCGCATTTTTCTGCAAAACGAGTTAAGAAATAATGTTAATGCCCAAGAATTGAGAATTTTTTTTGTAATCTCTTTTTAATAATAAGACCATGATTGTACTAATAAAATAGAGGATGCCATTATGTCCGACGAGGGCACACTAATGCCGACCATGCTTACAGAGTCCCTTTTTAAGGTGATTTATAATAATATAAATGTCAGAAGTTTTCATAAATGAAATATACGTTTTAAGAGCAGTGGGACTAAAACTTTGACAAACAGAAGTGAAATATCGATTCATATGTACTAAGAATGTAAAACAAGTGTTGTCAGTCAAGTTTCTTTATTCGGCTTGGAGCCATAAAAGCACATAGATAAACATACAACAAATGCTTAAAATTTATACAATAGAAACAGAATTACATTATATAAATTAACAAATCCTGAATAACAAATGAGATCTCTTCGGTAAGCGTCCTGAAGTGACCCTTTGAGACCTATCATCTGTCACAAGGTCTCTAAAGTGCAGTGAAACATACTGTTAAATACTGCTGTTTTATTAAAACATTCAGTAGCTTCTCCTGATTGCTAGAGCGCCACATAATTTATAACTACGTAACAAGTAGCTTGTGACTCTAGACTCTGTAGGCGTACCAAACCTACTATGTAATTTCTAATCTCTGCTGTGCAAAAAATCAGGATAAACTGTGAGCTCAGACTCTTATATAAGTCACAAAACAACATAAAATGCATGAAGCTCTGCACAGAAGTATTATCGCAACGGCATTCTGGAAGATTTAAAAGCCAGATGCCTTGTTGCGGGAACACTAAAAGAAAGTGCACCATACTTAATCGAAGACAGGTAAGGTAGAAACTGTGCTATGAGAATCTAATCCACAATAGATGTGACTCAACACTTGGGGTAGTGATCAGAGCATTGTGTTGCACTACTGTCCTCGTACTTTCCACATGAGCCACATGTATGTTACCCCTTCGCTTAATAAACAATTTTCTGACTGAGATCCTGGAATTGTTGCGATACGCAACAAGACTCCCAGTCGAAATATTGATCAAGCACTGCCTTTTAGGCGTTTTACCGGCCCCAAAATCAAAGTCCCGTATGCAGTACAAATTTGCTTCACTGGAGTTGGTGTCGGCGAGGTGCCGTATCGCTATACACTGGAAACTGTCTGCGGCCCCTGGTTTGGTTCAATGGAAGGTAGAAATTTGTGACTAGGGGGTAGCAGAGGAATGCTGTCTACGCTCCGTTCGCACAGACGAAAATGCTGACTGAGACTTGGAGACATGGGTACTATGCTAGAGAGATTACAGGCGACTGATCAGCCGACCTGGTGCACAGGAGACTTACCCCGGATAGTGACCCACACACAGCAGGTGCAGCCGTTGAAGACTCCCCTTGTCTGATGGTGATGGTGGCTAAAAGATGGACGGATCGACTGTCGGAGTGGGGACCTCGGGAGTAGAGCCACATACCCCAGCTGCATTCCCTTCTTGTTGGTGCTCGGTGGGACACAACTGGCGCACCTTTTGATCCATGCCTACTTCAATTAGTTGTCTTAGATCTACGCTGCCTGGTACTGGATACAACATCATCCCTCTCTATTCAGAATGTAGTGGGGCCACACCTCTCTGAAAGTGGGTGGGAGGGGGGCAGCTGCTAACATATGCTTGGGTACGTCTAAATGTTGCAAATGCTATTGTATTGTACCGCTACCGCCAGTGACTGCCGAAAGTTCTGTATTATTCTATTAGCCTCTTCGCTGCGGCGCAAATTCCGCCGCAGCGCTACCGCAGTGCTGGCATTCCAATCGCGGGCGTGGTCATGACGTCTCCCGGCCGTCGTCCGCACACGCCATCGTGACTCATGACGGCCGGGAGACGTCATGAGCATGGAAGAGGTTAAGTTACTATAGATAAGGCAGCCATGAATCAACGCAATACGTCGAAATATAGTAATGTCTACTTTAATAGTGATCAAGGGCAAGTGCTCAGTTGTCTTGGGCGAGATTATCTTTGTCAATATGCAATTTATAATCTGTTTTATGCGTGATAGATCGACATGATGCGCCATGAATGCAACACTCATGTCAAGTACCCAGGGTGTGATGACATGTGGAACAAATTTGCCATCTTATCCGGGCAAATGCCCAGGATGCCTACTGTATATGTATTTGTGTAAATGTTCTTAATATCAAATGCTAATAGAAAAATCCCCCCCCCCCCAAATTCTTATGTTGTATTTCGAGCTTGCTTTAATAAGATCTAGGGTATAGAAATATTCTGGTATACCCAATTAGACAAAAGATTGTTTTACGTAGTTTAACCAGGGAATCCTGATCATTTTATCAAGGGCAACACAGTCCTTCGCAATTAACCTCAAGAAGGTTGCTAGATTTTACTCCAGGGTAGTAAGAGTAAGGGAGCCATATTTATAGTATCCTCCACAAAATTCATGCCTAATTCATTATGACATATATAACTTGCTGTACTATTTGGAATTTAAAATAGTCTAAGAAACTATTTTCCACCCTTTGACTTCTCCCCGGGTTTACATACCCCCAACACCAAACTCCTGCCTCATAGGTTCCCACAGGGATACTTTTGCGTAGCTGTAACATTTTCTTTATTGGGTTTATGGCCTAATTTAGACGCAAATTTAACAAGCATTGAAAATGCAATAGGTCTCGCCTTTGATTAAGTTAAAGCCATTTGCTTTGCTAATGATGTTATATAGCAATGCAAATGGCTTTAACTTAATAAAAGGCGAGTCCCATTGCATTGTTAATGCTTGTTTCAGTTGAAATCTGCCAAATACACTGTAGATGTGGCAAACCTGTGCGGAAAACGTTGGTGCTGCAGAACTGTGATGCCAGCAGCCGCAGCTACACAGAATAAGACAACGTGTTATGAAGCAACTTGGAACCTTCCCTATAAGTTAATTCTTTGCACAGCCTTCAATTCAGCAGAGCTGCTATTAAATAGAAGTACGCCAATAAAGGCTAGCAGTATTGCTAATTTGCTAAATAACCAATGCAGTTCTGCCTACTCACGAACAACGTTTCTATACAGCGTTCTCCTACCTGGAAAAAGTCGGGGA
This sequence comes from Triturus cristatus, assembly GCF_964204655.1. NCBI lineage: Eukaryota > Metazoa > Chordata > Amphibia > Caudata > Salamandridae > Triturus > Triturus cristatus. The sequence continues at coordinate 76,769,965 of NC_140595.1, read as the reverse complement.
ACCCCCTCCCCCCCCCCCCCCCCCCCCCTCCACACCTGTAACACTAAAAAAAGGTGTAAAGTCAGTAGGAAGTAAAATCTCAGCTTTTTGTAGTAATGAAAAATTACTCTGACCCGTGGACGGGGTGCACCACAACAGGAACCATGAAAAGTAAAGAACGAAGGACATTATCGGACCATGAACAATGAGATGGTCCCATGCACGACAATGACTAATCTCATCCGCGGCGCAAATGAAATTTTTCTTTTTTCTTCCATACAGATGCTAGTTCTTTAAGGGAGGGGTCTATAAAAGTAAAAACAGTATTCCACCATAACGAACTTTGAAGTATCCCTCTCAGATGACACATCTTGAGTCCTTTAACATTTCGCTACTGTCGATTTGAAAGACTACTACTAGTACGCCATGCAAACACCACTGACAACGTTTGAAACCGCATATTATCACTAGTTAGGCACAGCTCCCTCAAGTCGTCCATTTGAGAAGAATGAAACTTGTGGCAGCCAACAGCATAAAAGCTACCGAGACTCTAGCACATCAGACTGGTTCATAATGATCCTCAAGCGAACACTCCATCATCTCCCTGCGAAACGGTGTACCCTTTCGGAATCACCATCTTACACTTGCCAGCCCCCTCTCAGTCACGCCGGACAGATCCTCACCTTTTAGATCCGCCATGGCTGCCTGCGCGCCGGGAAAGAGACCGCCGTAGCGCACTGGGTTTCTTAAGCAACGTGCCAGGGGCGCAGCCGGAACTGATGTCACTACAAACGTTCCGCTACCATCTACTAACTCCGTTGCCATCTTCGATTGATTTGCAGTTTGCCCACTTTAGGGGAATGATGAGCAATAATAACGAACTGGGCTTCAAAAGTCCTTCAAAGACGACCATTATCACTTCTTAAGGGAAGTTGTTTTTTATTTATTTCATAAAGCCACACACTCGTTACTAAGTATTTTCAAATATAACTTTTGTGCCTCCTAGAGTAATACCTAACATTTTCAGACACAGAACGCGAAAAGGTGATATATGTTTAGGGAGAACACTTAAGGTCATACATACCACAAAAGTTAGATCTGACTATATATAGTTTAATCTATGAATAATTATTTGAGGAAACAAGAACAAGGCAGAGCAACGCGGTCCCAAAAGTGATAGAGGACCGCGCTGCAGCCGATCTCTTGTCTTTATGGGGCCATATGTTTGAAACACATGGCCCCATAAAGATAAGAAAAGCCTTTACTACAAACGTAAAGCAACCAAGCCAGTCCAACTGGGACGGCTTTAAAAGAGAGAAGTGTACATCACTAGACGCTCTTCCAATGGCTGGCCACCGTTTAGCATAAGCGGTGGCGCCAGCCAATGGAAAAGAGGGGCGGAGCTTAAAGCCCACTAGAGGAATCTACCCTAACTCATTAAATCTTGCCAGCGAGACTGCGCATGTCTGCGTAGTCTACGCCAGGCGAGACCTAAAAATGGCCTCATTTACTGCAGCCAACGACTGTGTTGTTATATTCAAGAAATCATCCCATCTCAACTCGTAATCAAAAGTAATACCCAGATAATTACATGTTTTAACTAACAAATACAGTTCCTCCTATAGTATGAACAACTATTATCATTCTATGTTGATATTCACAATTGTTTCAGTTTACCCATGATCGCAGCATGATTTACTTTGTATAATCCTTATGAACTATTAAAACTAAAAACTTTATCCAAAGCTTATGTTTACACATTGTTATATAGCCAGTACTGTGATAACATGCACACATTTCTTTCTCCATTCTGTTTATCGCTATATATATGGGTGTGTGTGTGTATGTGTTTGTATGTATGTATATATATATATATATATATATATATATATATATATATACGCTGCATCTCTCTGTAATAATGTAGACAGTACTAGAATGTTTACTATGGTACATACACCCACCCACCACTATAATTTAAATATGTTTTGCACATTGCTGTCCCATTGACCCAACTTGCCTTTTACCCAAGACTATTCAGTGTTGTTATGCAGGCCATATACCAGTAGTAGTAGTCTGCAGGTTGTGTACTACAAATCATACTCTTTAAAAGCACAACACATCTGAACACTATCTTTTGCTGAATACCGCACTTTGCCTTGCAATTTGCGTATTGTGATAGGCATCACAGCCCTCGCATCCGACCATGTTTGAGTCCCAAGAAGGTAAGTCCTGTAATAATTTCAGAGAAGGAAACCCACAACTTTGGTACTTCTATTTGCCTACTGGTTTTAATCTCCGAGTATGGAAAAATATGTACTGCAGAAATTTTGCTGTGCTCTGTGTGAAGGCGGTCCATATTTCTAAAATAGAAATGACAAGAAATATTAGAAGGGCTGACAAAATAAATTGTCAGACGAAAAAGCAGACCTGCAAATCACAAAGTTCCGTTGAGGACATTCTAATGCTCTTGGGTGAAAACTAAAGCAGGACCTGCAGGATTTGTTAGTGGAAACACAAGACTTGGATTTTGTAGTAATTTGGGATTTTCTGTTTATAGTAGCAGTTTTGCCCAGAATACTTTGATAACAGTTATCATTTTACTGTGGAAGGAGCAGCATGTAGCATGCACATCGTGGATCTGATGTTTTTGCTTGATGTTACCAGGCCCTGTGGTGTTTGTGGAGTGGGGTTCACTTACAGCCAGGGACACTTTTGTTTCCTCAAAACATTTTGTGTTTGTAGCCTACATATTCTTATGATGTGAGGCTTTACTACTGGCACTACGGCATTATGCAAATCAAATATCTAAACATACCATGCAAAATAATACCAGATGTCTGGTTTACTAGGCCCGAGGAGGGTGAGGTGAATCAGCATAGGTAGGTGTAGGATTATAACGGTCGAGATTTGGTCTGCTTTGCTAAGCAGCACCTTTCTTTGAACACATACCTGGTACATTTGTTTACTACAGTTAGGGCAACCCTCTGTGGGGACATCTCTTTTGGTACCAAAACATGCACATGCTAATCTTTTTCAAGTTCCTTTGTTTCTGGCACACATTAGATATTTCCTTTTTGTTTAAGGACACCCGATTTAAACGTATTTAACGACATGACACGTTTTCTTACTTGGCTAGATTTCAATGAGATCTGTAGACCCCCCCCCTAGGAAAGAGTTACATGACTTTAGAATAGTCCTGCGAGATCACCTTTTGAAACATAATTGTTGGTTATCACCTCAACCTATGGATTGAGCTATTGCTTTAATTGGTTTATATATAGCACTGGCCGTTTGAATCTATCAGCTTGATGTGCAGAATGGAGGTGATTAGTACATCTGTGATAGGATGTACCCAACATAATAGTTTAAGTGTTAAAGCTAGTTAAAAGGCTCAAAAGCAAGTTATGTTCTTGGAAGCGATGTAATCTGTTTTAGGTTTGTAGGTTTTGACCTTAATTTAAAAAAATATATATATATTTTTAGTAAAACCAATCGTACCTTTTCTATTAATTTCTGTTTGGTTTGTACAAAATAAACTAAGTCTAGGGTTTGAGACTGGGTGTCCCATTCTTTTTTGATTATATCCAAACCATCCCAAGGTTGTCTTTTGTTGACTAGTTACTAGGGGCCTAACAATGTAATGTCAAAAAAGGATTAGGGAAAACATTTCTCTAAACGTATCCTTTCTGGGCCAACTAGTGTTTTTTAACACACACCTGAGGATTTTAGTAAACTGCACCACAACCTCCTCCATAAGAATGGTCCACATTGAATGTGATTGCTAGGATCCCAATTGATGTTTGTGCTTCTTTTGTTGCATAGGGAACAAAGTTGGTAACTTGAGCCATTGGAATTCTTTGGGAATTTAATTTTTGTGATGATCAGAAAAAGCATGTTAATTTCATGCCGTCTGATTGTATTTGCTAGAATCAATGGCTTCACCCAATAGGCCTACCCTTCTTCAAATGCACCTCTTGTCCTTCAGATTCAGTCAGTTGAGATTTGGTGGTTGTAGATTATGTCAATATAAAAAACGAAACAGCAGAACGTATTGTATGTTGCTGCCCAGCTCTGTTGGGATAGCATAGATATTTACTACAAACATATTGTTTAGTGAATGGAACTTTATCTAGTAAAGCAGCCTTCTTGTTTTGTCAGCACTTGAGCTGGCCTACTACATGTTTTAAATTAGGGATACAAAGGTTTGTGTCTTGCATTGATGGCATTTGAATGGGTTAAGTACTAATATTGTTTGTTGGGAGGAGAATGTTCCCTGTATGGTAAAAGGGCTTGTACCCATGAGTGTCCATATGCACATGAAACTTGTATCCTAACTTTTTCTTTGGCGTGTGTCACACTAATCTAGCCTTTTATGCGGAGGCATTGGCCTAGCCTTGGTAATGCAAGGTTCGGAACCCGGTCTGTGACCTAGACGGCCACACAAAGCATACCCTCATAGTGGATTTAGGACTAAGGTCCATTCCCTTAGTAAGTCACAGAGCGGTGGTGGGATCGTTTTTAGTTGTGTGAATCATTAGTGTGACCAGATATTTTGTCTCTGTGTCAAAGATGATGTGGTCTGCTGACCCCTTCTGTGTCAACTTCTCTTTTAATGTGAACCCCAGAGCTTGCCCTAGTATACATTGGTGTGTGTGTGTGTAATGAATGTGTAGCCCTTGTATGGTGAAATTCTCACTCAGTGTGTGGCAAAAGTCTGAGTACTACCAGCACAATCTATTTGTGATGGTCCTGGGTTTAGCATGGCACAGATAGAGGGTAGACACATTTTCCACAGACAGTGCAAGTGTATAGGCTGCTTTCATGTGGCTGGTTTGTGTAGGCCAAGGCACTTAAGTGAGGGATCATGGAGACAAGCTTCTATTAGAAATTAAATGGGGGCCTTGTTAGCAAGGGCTGCTGATTAGTTCTATTTGAGTGATGCCATTTGATAAATACGTGGGGTTAGGAGCGGTGGCTGTAGGTTCTGTTCATGGTGAGGACGTTTCTAGGCAGAGTCTGTCCTTTTGTCTGTCCCTGATTACTGCCTTCTGGGAAGGTTAATGACATCAAGGTGTAGAGGCATACCGCTTCATTGTGCCCTTGTATTGGATACTCTTGTGTGATACCAGTATCTATGCTACCTCCTGACAGATTTGGGAAAAAGGGGGTGGTGATGGACAGAGTTTCTGAATGATGCAGAATACTCTTACCAAGTCAAGAGATCATGGTTTTAATCCATCACCGTTTTTTAGCTCACTGCACCATCCCAGCTCAGAACCTGGCTACATGCAAATTAGTCTGTACCTGTCCCAGTGCATGATGGGAACAGGGCAAACCAAACTACCAAGCCAATTCTTATACTGGGAAGGAAACAAGCTTCCGGGGACCGGTTTCTGGTATCACAGCCTTCGTCGGCCCGGCTTGCCTGAATCCTGATGGTGCAATGAGCAAGGGACTCACGTCTGAGCATATCCTCCCACACTGAGTGTGTATAAAATCGATTTGGGAAAAAGGGGGTGGTGATGGACAGAGTTTCTGAATGATGCAGAATACTCTTACAAAGTCAAGAGATCATGGTTTTAATCCATCACCGTTTTTTAGCTCACTGCACCATCCCAGCTCAGAACCTGGCTACATGCAAATTAGTCTGTACCTGTCCCAGTGCATGATGGGAACAGGGCAAACCAAACTACCAAGCCAATTCTTATACTGGGAAGGAAACAAGCTTCCGGGGACCGGTTTCTGGCATCACAGCCTTCGTCGGCCCGGCTTGCCTGAATCCTGCTCCGTCCATCACCACCCCCTTTTGTACCGCTTTGTTCGCCATAAGTTGGCAGGGTATGCTCAGACGTGAGTCCCTTGCTCACTTTGCCACTGGATTCAAGCAAGCCTGGCTGAAGACGGCTGACATGCCAGAAACCGGTCCTAGGAAGCTTGTTTCCGGTCCAGGGAAGGCATGGCTTCGCAGTTCGGGCTGGACTGTTCCCATGAGGCACAGGGTCAGACTGATTTGCATATGGCCATGTCTGAACTGGGGTGGCAGAGTGGGCTAAAGAACGGTGATGGATTAAACCCAGATCTGTTTACTGGGTGTGAGTGTTTGATTGGTTCTGATGCTCCGTCCATCACCACCCCCTTTTGTACCGCTTTGTTCGCCATAAGTTGGCAGGGTATGCTCAGACGTGAGTCCCTTGCTCACTTTGCCACTGGATTCAAGCAAGCCTGGCTGAAGACGGCTGAAATGCCAGAAACCGGTCCTAGGAAGCTTGTTTCCGGTCCATGGAAGGCATGGCTTCGCAGTTCGGGCTGGACTGTTCCCATGAGGCACAGGGTCAGACTGATTTGCATATGGCCATGTCTGAACTGGGGTGGCAGAGTGGGCTAAAGAACGGTGATGGATTAAACCCAGATCTGTTTACTGGGTGTGAGTGTTTGATTGGTTCTGATGCTCCGTCCATCACCACCCCCTTTTGTACCGCTTTGTTCGCCATAAGTTGGCAGGGTATGCTCCGACGTGAGTCCCTTGCTCACTTTGCCACTGGATTCAAGCAAGCCTGGCTGAAGACGGCTGAAATGCCAGAAACCGGTCCTAGGAAGCTTGTTTCCGGTCCAGGGAAGGCATGGCTTCGCAGTTCGGGCTGGACTGTTCCCATGAGGCACAGGGTCAGACTGATTTGCATATGGCCATGTCTGAACTGGGGTGGCAGAGTGGGCTAAAGAACGGTGATGGATTAAACCCAGATCTGTTTACTGGGTGTGAGTGTTTGATTGGTTCTGATGCTCCGTCCATCACCACCCCCTTTTGTACCTCCTGACAGAGTCATCATCTTGTTAAAGGCGGTGTCTGAAAAATAACCGAAAGTTACATTTGAAAAAGGAAACAACACACACCGGCTGTTAAACGTTAGACAATCCCACTCTGAAAATTATGTATAAAATTTGGATCCAAATCGCTTTATTTTAGTTCCAAGTTTTTCATCATCCAAGTTAAGGAATGCTCCGGAGAGTTCTCAAAGAGCTGCTGTGTGACAAGGGCTGGGGTCTGGATGGCCCCCAGTCTCCTAGATGTCAGGTACATACATTGAAGCCTGCACTTTTTTGCTGGAGGAGCTGAGGGTCTGACCAAAGCCCATAAGTGTGCCTGACCTTGCAGAAGGCAAGACGATCAAGGAAGAGAAGCCCAGGGCATCATATCTGGTAGATAAACATACGACTATGAGAGAGCGAATCCAGTCACAACTCATGTAGGTTTTAGTTCCCTGGATCTCCTTGAGAGGTTTTTGCTGTGAATTGTGTACAATATTGAATTATTATTTAAGTTGGGTGATTGTCCACTTCATATAGTCATTACAATAGAAACAAATAGCCTTGTTAGGATGAACCCTCCAAGTCACAAAATTAACCTGAGCTCAACCCCCTGGTTGATGTGGACGGAGCAGACAAGCTTAGCTTAGGGCAATATGTAAAGTATTCATGCTGTGCCGAATTACTAACAGCGTCAAAATGCAAAACAGTAAAAACTCTAAACAGAATTAGAAAAACAGTAAACTTTAATAAACAGGCTGACACAAATCTAATAAGGGGAAACTGATGTATACATTTATATGTAGAAATAACCTTACAAAAGCACAATGCACCAATGATAGTAAATGGTCCTGGTAGTCTGGGACATAGGTGCACCTGCCACAGTCAAAATAGCTTTTGGCTCCTTGTCCCTGTCACAGCTTGGTAAAGTAACATTCTACTTGTCCTACGTTTAAATATTATACATCCTACCTTGTGGGCTACAAGGCTTACAAAAGGGTGACTTACTAATACTTAAACAGAGGTTTTTAACTGTCGTAAAGGATTTATTTTATCGGTTCGCAGTGAATGTTTTCACTGCAACAGTGAGACAACCCAGTGTAAACCTGAAGCCGAGTTTGCACTGCCACTGTAGTGGATGGCACAATAGATACTGCAGTCCTTTGTGGTGTTTAACTTCCCTGCCTTGAGTGCACTTCTTAGTCGATATACTAGGGACTTTTAGGCTAGTTAAATGTGTCAATCTGTAATAAGCCAATTTAACCATTGTTAAAGAGGAAGTACAAGCACTTTACTACATGTTATCAGGGGTAAAGTGCCCAGAGTTCTAAAGCCAGTAAAATTATATGGTCCAGTGAAAGGCGAAAAGTCAGGGTGAACACGCAGAAAAGGCAGATTCCCTACATACACTTCCAAAAAGTGACAAGCATCCTGTGAGACTGGCAGTCTGCTTTGAGGCTTACAGATAGTACGGCCAATATTGTAGTCAGAACTCTTTGTTTCCGAGATGCAATTCCTGATTAGTCTGGAGGTTCAATTTGCTAAAGAAGTCCACTTGCCCAGGGCATGCCTGGAGACCGTACCTTTCAATCCATCGTCCTGTCAGCATCGAGGTTCGGATGGCTTCTACTGCCAAAGATGAGAGCCACCACCCTAAAGTTTCCAAGCATTTAAGTTCAGAGCGATGCGCACCCTTAACGCCTAAGGTGTAAGAGCCTCTTGTGCAGGGCAACTGCACATGTCCATCCTGCATCAACTGAAATCCAAATCCAAACTGTAGTTAACTGCATGGCCTAGAGTGGTACTAGAGACTGACATAGACTGAGGTCTGCAGACTGAGCGGAAGAACATTGCCTGCTAAACTTAAGGAGGTGAAAGCAAACGAAACTCTTCATCGTATCTGTGTGTTCGATGTATTTTGAATAAGCTACACCTGTGCCTAATCAGTGTCTTTCCCCATTTTATCCCCCATGGTTGATTGGCTCTGTGGAGCTCCGTTAGCGGGGGATGGTACTGAAGGAAGTCAAGACTGTCCGACCTAATGGTACATTACTACTTATTTTCATTATATTTTTTTTATCCCCGCAGTTAATTTGAGAAAATTATGGGCAATCTGCAAAATAAATAATCCCATGCAGAATTCCGAATTTTGTCTAGTTTTCATAAATATATAGTATTCCGAGTTCACCCATGGGTTTCACACCCATTTCCACCTCATGCTGCAAGTCGGTAGAAACCACAAAGAATTTTCAAAGTGATAGTATTTCTGTTTTTGTTGTTGTTTTTTGTTATTGAGGGGCTATAGTTTACCTTGGTCTTTATAGGTAGTAGAGGTAATTCCAATGTTGTACCTTGTGGTAGGAGGCTGCACCTGGTTAGAGAGGACCCGAAAATAATGAAAATGAGTAGGCAAATTATAAATTGGTGACGTTTTCATATGTGAACATTTGCACGAATGGCTGATTTTCAAAAGTAATGACCAAAGCAAACATTTTATCAGAAGTCCTATACACTACACACCAGTTAGCAGAACGCCCGCTTCTTTTCATTAAAGCCCTACTAGATCCTGTCCTCTCCGCTTTGGTGAAGTCATTGCCTACTCCAGCTGTTATCAAGACCATAGCAGGAAGATATAGACCACCACTGAGTGACCCCCATGTTCTCTCTGAGCACCCTACCCACGAAAGCTTGGTCATACAGGTTTCTTCATCCTCCAAATTCTCAGCTGGCAACTTCCCTTCGGCTCCGGCTAAAAGAGAATCCAAGCGGTTGGCGGCCTGGTCCAAAAAAAGTGTTACCTCTGGGAGGCTTGCGCTAAAGTGTGTAAATGCCTCATGCCTCCTAAGAAGTTACCTCTGAGCTTTATATGATAGGCATCAAAAATAAAACCTATCTATCTCTATTCCGAGTTCTGAAGCAGTCTGCATATGGTTCTAATATACTATAGCATTCCATGCTGGTGTCAGGGGGCAGTGGGGCTGGGTAACAGGCACACACACTCCTGGAATTTTAATTAGCCTATTATAGGATGTCTAGAACACTATTGGTTTCTTATTTGTGAAGTGTTAGACTGCGACACAGTAAAAGTCAACCAATGAGATGTCATTCTGCTGTAGAAAGAAACGTACTCGAGGCTCTGGTTATGTAAAGTATTAATGCTTTGAACTCTAGGTTTGTAAAACCCCTTAGACGGAGGCAAAGCATTAAAACATAGCCAACATTGAAAGTAGATCGGAAAACAGCAAATGAAGCAGGGAGGCATAAAGGCTTTTCTCAATCCTTACCTTATCATCCCAAGAATCATCAACCATCCTCACATTAGAACACTACGCATAAGCATCCTCATCACGATCCAGAATTTACTGATCGTAAGCCTTCTAAAAGAACCACAGTCCTCACTCACCTGCGATTTCTTTTTCACAGCTGCATGTTTTCCTAATGCCAAACTCTTGAATTAACCTTGACTACAAAATTGATGTCTTCTTCCTAATGGAAATCTGGTACAACTAGAGAGCCCCTTTCATAGGTTATTCCACTCTACTACCTCAGCTTAGCATGGGTTGCAGTAAAAACCTAAGAATACACACACTGCCAAATACTCACAGGCCCACATACTAATGACAGTGTACATGTTTTCTTGGGAAATGCAATCTTGTATTTTAAGTGTTTTTATTGGCTGCTGTCAGTTTTGCAGTAAAGATTGAGAAGCCTAATTCTCTCCTCCGCGTCCTTAATAGAATTGAAAGTTCTTGATACATGAGCTGGAAGACGTTTTATTCCTTCCCATAACACTCACTTTTATTTTGATTTGTCTTTTAAGAAGGTTGTTCCTAATGTTTTAGGGATTTCTTCCTCATTGCAAGAGCTACTATGCTTTCTATGTGTCCGTTTCCAGTTTGTATTGGACTCAGTTGCTTTGTTCTCTATGGTATGATAATCTTGTAATGCCTTGTGGGGAATTTTCCATTCTAAAAAAGATGTTAAAATTATCTTAATAAAATGCATTGTTTATAGTAGATGATGTCCTGGTTGCTGTGGTTCTGCACTCTTTGAGGTACGCATAAGGACTTTTAGCAGAGGAATGGGTAGAGGGTTCTCCAAGGATGATTTTGTGCAGATGGAACAGAAAAGGGATAACACTGCTAAGCAGTTGAAGGTGAGGGAAGAATGTAATGTAGCTCAACAGAAGAGTACTTTTTAGCTTTCCTTTATTCCTTTTGGTTTACAGGGATTGAGAAGGTAGATCATAGAGTAGCAAATATGTGTTTTGTACCAGGTGCTCTTAATGAGATGTCTCTCTGGGCTTGCTTGTTGATTTTTAGTCTTAGACGCGCCAAATTGAACTTTAAGGTTTGGGTTGACTTGTCCATAGAAAGATGTTGCATCACTCTTGGCTCCGCAGCCATGTTCTCCACAAGACCTTTATCCTCTCTGGCGTCCAGCATGAGAAGAGATTTGTAGAACAAATGCTAAAGAAGGCATTGGATCCATGTGGAGATCCTGTGCAGTCTTCACATGGTATCTTTATGATGCACAGGTCCAACATTGTATCAGTTCTTCAAAGTTGGGTTAGTTGTCTCTTTTGTCACCCACTTTGGTTCGGTTAGGCTTCCCTAAACTCTGTGGAAATCAGCTTAGAGATGGACAGATATAGGGAGTTTGGATGGTGGCAACCTGACCCGTTCTTTGGGCTGTCAGTTTGTAGCATTTCAGTATGTCTTTCCTTTTTGAAGTTTCTTCAGTTCTCCCCAGGGTCAACTTCTGGTTGTTCATTGACGTCTGGCTCCCTTACATTATAGTGCATTTGAATGAATCAGGCAGTGTGTTTAAATCCACTCTGGATCGGGTAGGATTGTTTTCTGATGTGGCCTGGAAAATCTTGATTTTTTTGGGGGGGGAGTTTGCTATCCGCGTCCCATGTTCTTCTCCTCATCTTCAAATGAGTCTCAGACTTAGCCATGTGGCGCACTACGGGATCCGTTAGCTGATGCGATTCACCTCGTGAAGGTGAGGCGGGGTGAATCTGGCTCCTGAGCGGGGGTTATTTTCATGGGGCTTGTTATCTGCCTGTGGGTTAACCTTCAGGCACCGTAGGCGTGAGCAGCAGAGGATATTTTAGTCTAGTTACTGTATATGCTAAAACAATTCTTTTGTGGTGTGAATAATGAAGTAGATGATGAAGGAATGTTCTATGTCGCCATACTTTCTCTCACATGTACGACAGTAAATGTATCTTGTCTGGTGCTGATTCTCACTTTTTACCGGATATAGAAGAAAATGGACATTGTCAATCTCAAATTTACTCCATGAAGGTGGTGGTGTATGCATACATATATTTTTAGCTGTGTATGTTTGTTTTCTTGCATTATACCAGGGCAAAACTTTAGATTTGTCCATTCTCGTTGTTATGGAAGTGTTAGTAGTTTTTCAGAGCCCCACAACTTAGTTTGTGACCTTGTATGTGATTTATTAGATTACTGTTCCGACGAGTGTTTAATCTGAATTATGTGGGAAGCCGAGCATTGCTTTTAAAAATGGAACTTTTGACTAAACCTAATATTTTAATCTGTTCCAGTTTCCAAAAGCAGGGCCAGGACTTGTATGTAAATTCTTTCCATGTGAGTCATTCTTTGTGCTGCAAAGCAATTGAAAACAGTACATAAAAACCATCTGGTTAACAAAAAGTACATTTGCTTCGTCTGGCGAACATGTATTAGTTTCTTACACCCAACATTGTATATAAAATGTCCTGTATGTTTTTTAGGATGTGTTTGAAAATGAGGACTTGAAATGTTACCCAGCCCATGTTTTTCCACTGACCTCTCCCAAGTAGTAAACAAGCACTGACCAGAAGTAATCTGTTAGTTTTATTGGTGCCTGGAAGGCCAAGGTTATGGATGGTGTTACCTGCCACTCTAAAGTTTTGTTATATTTGTTCAAATCTTCAGCTCATTCCTTAAAAGTCTAATTAAATTTGCATTCCGTTCAAACATATTATTCTTGTTACTCAACCGGGCCGAGCTCTAACTGTTTCTGTCCCATCCTAATCCTCATCTTGTTTTGCTCTGTGATTGTTAAACTATGCCCATTGGAAGTGTGGCCATTGACAGCTAGAATGAAATTCTGTGTGGTAAATGAACTAAAAGGAATTCACTGGGGTCTCTAGTTCACGTGTGAGAGTGGTCATGGTTGAACGGCCTGTAAGAAAGGATTTTGGGTGCATTTCGTCAGAGCATAATATTTTTGTTTGTCCAATAGCGAGGCTGTTGTGATAGCAACAATATCTGCTAATAACCCGATGTTTTTCCCACCTTTCTCTGCAAATGTATCGTGGTGCCACACTAGATATACTTGCTAAGCATCTGTGGAGGAGAAGGGGACACTGACTACTTGTTGTAGGGCTCTGCAGGCCCCATAGTGGCAGTGTTTAAAAAGAGACCCCAGTAAGATATATACGAGGCCTAGAGGAGGTGGCTGACTCGTAGAGTAGCTCATTGTCTTCATAGGGGATGGTGCTTCTGCCACACTGCCCACCTCTATTCCTGGTCTCTTTGGTGATGTGCCAGCGTTACCAGCCACTGTTGATGAGGTAAAAATCCCCGTCACTGTTCCTCCAGAAAGGTTAACAAAAGATGAGAAGGCTGTTGCCACATCATGCCAACAACCTGTGCTGGCTTTACCTCCTGTCGTACATCCAGAGCAAGGGATACTGTAGAAAACGCTGCCATTGCCAAAAACTACTCAATCCACCTATGCCTGTCCAACTCCTATGGTAACATTCTTGGGATTTGTCTAGTACTACTGTTGCCTCACTGGTATGCTCTCTTGTCCAGAGGCAGGGCAGAAATCTACCTTATACTAAATATACCAATACTTTATAACCTATCGTCCTTTATCTCTGGTCTTTCTCTAATAAAGGTGATACTAGTGATGGACCTCTAGCTCTGAGTTTTCCACCCAAAGTAAGACTAGTAAAGGCCGAAAGAAGTATTTGCCAGAACCTGCGAGTAGTGAATGTATTGCGTTTTGGAGTGCAGCAAAGAAACAATGAAGTCAGGTCTTTAAGTATAAAGAATGGGTCGGGTTGTTATTGTGTACTGTATTAGTGGCAAAACTAAAAGAGAGCTCTATGCTCCTTGAGCTCTATAACAGCAGCAGCATATCCTTACCGCCAGCCTACCTGATCCTCATTATTTCCTAAGTCACTGCATACCCCTCCCCACCTGGAGACCGGAGTCTGCCTTCAAGTCGCTATTACAGATTGGTTTCTTAAAGACTAGCCGACTGGCATGTAAGACAAGGCTTCATGTTGAGGCGGTCCTTGTGGAGGATTGCGCAAACCATGTGGCCCTGTCCTCTTGTTGCAGTGGTGAGACAGTGGGTAGTGATCATGTTCAGGGATACTACAATAAGTACGTTCTAGGTGCGTGGATTATTCAGAGGCAGGCGAAATAACATTCTATCACGATTACCAAGGGATGCCAAAGGTAGCGAAAAGGCAGTAAATAGAAGATGAGTTTCATGAGAGAGAGAGAATTTAAATGAAAGCTTCCAGTGAAAAGTTAGGCAGTCAGGAGGCAGAATCACCCATGCACTTTTCAGTAAATTGGTAGTCTGAGAAATTGTTAAATCTTTACTGCATACCTCTACCCGTGAATGACCCTGGATGTAGGTTGTAGCTGAGGTCTGATAAAATAGGCATAAATTATCAAATATAAATGTATGTTTTTATCCCTAAATCATAGTTTTCTGTCCAGTCGGACATATTTCTGTAATACAGCATTAACCATCCATATTCCTCTTATCAGTTGTCCATAATATTTGCAGTTGTGCTAAACAGCCTAGTTGAAAAAAATTGTCCTGACACTATGCTAAACGTTTAACTTCCTAACTGGATTAGCCATACTAAGACCTACCTATCCGATAATGTTTTGAATTTCATAGTCTGATCAATTTTTTTTACATTTTTTTTTTTAAAGTTTTTTATTGTTTTTGGTTGCAATCAACATCTTAACATCTTCATATTTTGCAGCAAATATATTCCGAATCATTCAACCCTTCCCAACAACCCATCTATTATCTCCTTCCCACCCCTGCTTCCCCTCCCCCCTCCAGTGTGCTCCGTTTCCGTATTCCATGTCTTATGCAAACTGGTCCTTGGGGTTTACCGGAAATGTGCTTTCTCTATGGTATGGCCTCCCTCCCCATGTTTCCTGGTGCCCTCCCTGTCGCAAGCTCTTCCTGTTCTTGCGCTCCCCCCACAGCTCCTTGTGGTCCGCCGTCTCAAAGAGGTTCCGGTTCATCTTCCAGGTCTCTTACAGGCCTACGCAGCGCCTCAACTAGTGCCTCCCAGGCCCGCGCCCCTTCTAGCATTGCCTCTTTCTGCAATCAATGCGCCAGCCGCAGTTTAGTCACACTTTCACTCGCTGCCCACTTAAGAAATTCGTGTTTCCATCTCCGTACTCTAGGTCCCGGACTGTGTTTCCAATGGCTGGTTATCTCCCTTTGAGCTATTATCAGTCCCAAATCAATAAATTTGCTGGTCACCCTGTTATGTTTGTGTGCGGGTACCAATGCAGCAAACTCACCCCTATATCCTTGCTAAGTGTTCGCTCTGTAATCACCTCCAGCTCTGTTATTACTTCTCTCCCATATGCTATCAGATTCGGGCAGGACCACAGCATATGCTGAAAATCCGCTTCTGGTGTCCCACATCTAGGGCAGCTAGCGTTCTCCGCCTTAAAGATCTGTTGGATATGCTTCGGGGTCATATATGCCCTATGGAGCACATAAAATTTCACGAGCTGAAACCTAGCGTTCCGTGTAATCTTCCATGCCCTTTCCACTAGTTTAGGCCAAGTAGCTTCTGGGATGTCCCTCTCTAGGTCCCGCTCCCACTTCCCCTTTAGTCTGTCCAGCGGTTGCCTTCCCTCCTGCTCCATTCTCCTGTTAAGGCACGTGACGGCCTTGAACGTGCCTGCTGCCATGGCCACATATTGACAAACCAACGATGTCTCTGGTTCCGTCAGCCCCATCTTCCACCTACGTTGGATCCCCGCTACCAGTGCCGCATGCAATAAGTAGTGCCCCCGCGGCAGGTCATAACTATCTTGCAGGTTCGAGAATGGCAGTAATGCGCCGTCTTCATATAGGTCACCCACCATGAATACTCCCTTCTCTTCCCAATCTCCCAGAGCAGACCAATCTCCTCCGTGGGGCAACGCTGTACACGCTTTCATAGTCTGATCAATTTGGATAAAAGGACCACAATATTTCTTCCTGGATTCCCTACTTCCAACCAACCTATCAGCCCTGGTCTGAGATTCTCAGGTGTGTAGGAATTTATCTAAAGGTCTCACTATCCTATCCACTTTCGTCCGTCATTTAAACTTCCATTCACCTTTGGCCAGCATGCTACTGACTACCATTTACTTGATGTTCTAGACTAAGACATTTCAAGTTTTGATTTTGTTCATAGGCAACATCTTGATGGGCCGAGACAATGAGGTAGAGTCTTAAAAAAATGTTTAAGATTTCATCGAATATAGGTGGTGGCTGGAAGTATTGACAATGGTGTTAACATCTATGTAGAGTAAGAACTCTGAAAACAAATGTCACCAATCTAACTCCGAACTGTAATGATTCATTATTCTCTAAGACCTCTCAATTGAATCCAACACGGTCGAACAGCCAGTTTTGTTGGAGTTTGCTTGGAATAACTGGTAAGGCATTGGTGTGGATCGCTTCTCGTCTTCATCACTTTAACATCCAGGCATAGCTCTGCAGCTGGCAGGCACATTATTCCATTGGCACGTCTTGCAGGTAAACAAATGTAACAAAGGTAACCAAATTAACCTCTGGACCTGGTGCGCAGTGCCTTCTGCGGTGTCCTTTAATGCACTGAAAAAAGTTGCAAAAGCGACTCGGCAGCAGTTTTCATGTGAAAAATTCAATGTCCTTCTTCAGTGTGCCAAAGGTACTAGGTAGCTGTGTGTTTTCAGTGCACTGCTTCCTTACAACAGCAATACATTTTCAGTTCAAGGGACCCCTCGTTACTATATTTCCCTTTTGTGTACCACGTGTTCAGGAAAATACCTGGGGGTTTTGATGAGAGACTGTTTTTCCAAACTCTTTTTCCGTTTTTGGCAAGTTTACAAACAGAAGTACACTAAGATAGTTTACTGACGTCTTTTCTTAAAGCTAACCCATCGTGCTTTTTCAGTGAATGTGAACACAACAGCTTGGAGCGGATACTGTTTCCCTTTAGATTTTATCAAGACCAGGGCCAAAGCCAGCAAGCGAACCCCATTCCTGGCCTCTTCCTGTTAAACATTAGTCAGGGAAGAGGCTGGGGTGTTGCATGGCTCTGCTCTCAAAGGGAAATACGTTTCTGGTTCCAAAGAGATTCTGAAAACTAGGATAAAGGTTTTAGCTGTATACTCTTGTCACAACCCTCTGCCTTCAGCAACTTCTGCCCTCACTAACTAGCGCATATTTTGGACCTTACAGCAGTTCTGATCCTGTGTAAAGATCACGTTGAATGTAATCTGGGATTTGTGAAACCCCCTGTGTTTGAACATTAACAATCAAATGATATGCGCGTATAAATGGGAGAACAGTAGCACATCAGTTCTGGCTAGTTCACGAAAATGAATTGATTGTATCCATTTAGGAAATATCCCGTGTTTAGACAATTTTGCAAAGTATTTTCCATTTAAGAGTCAATCGGCCATGTGCAAAAAGCTAACTTTGAATTGAATTTAACTTGTTTGTTGGTGAAATAGCTCAGAAATCAGATTTGCAGCGAAATCTGAAATATGCCTTCTGAACCCTAAATCATTGCAGAACCCACAGACCCCAACACTCCATTATTGTTTCAGGTGGTGTTATGAAATCTACCGCACAAGAACAGAACATGTGCCTAGGCAGAATTCAGAAGATTGCCACAGGGAAGATGACACCAGTCAGGTACGCGTTAAAGTTGTAGCTTTGTTCAAACTTGGATCTTTTTTTTTTTTCTTTTTCTCAGTCGCTTAACAGCAGGTACATTTGGAAAACGGACAACAGGAGTGTATAAGAAGTTTATTGCGTATTGATAAATTTAAACGGGGTGTCAACTTTGGTCCTAAAGAGGGCAATGGTTTGTGACATAATGGTGAATTTTATTTTGCATTATTTATACACTTTTTGGACAATGTGGCCAAACTTACTTTGCCCACATTCTACCCAGTTTTGCGTCGGGCTTGTATAAAAGCTCCTTTCCTGCAGTTACCACTCACACAGTGATGCTTAGTTTGTGGTGTACCTATTTTTCCTAAATTTGTAGAAAAATATAACAAAGGCCAATTTGGAACAATCAGTCAAAATGGTCTCCCTTAATTTGTTTTGTTAGCATTATTCTGAGGATTGTCTGTAACGTGTCTCTGATGTACATAACGAGCTTTATCTACTGTGGACTGCTCTGACCGTAGTGCAGCAGGCCTAGAGGTAGTAATATATACGGCGAATAGCAGGTCTGCTGTGGGCCATGGTCATTCAAATTATAGGGGACCACTCATGGCATTCCATGCTTTTAATTGGATGGTACGAGTGCTTCTCCACGGGGCTGGTATGTTTTTAATAGGGTTGTAGGAAAGTGAGTTGCCTGTAATACTGAGTCCCCATCTTAGGTAACTTCACTGAATTCATGAGCACTGAATATAGTCTATTCATTGATTGGAGGAACACTTTTTAGTAGACATAAGTATACACCTACATTCAGGCTCTCTCGCCATCCCTATTTCCAGCATATTTTTACCCTGGCACCTCGATGGCAACTAATACTGTAAATGTGACATGAACTCTGTGCAGCTATGCTATCTTCAGCTGCAGAGAGATTCACCGTGTTCTCTTTCAAAGTAATAAATAACCTGCACAGAGATGCACCTTGTTCTCTTTCAGAGTAATTAATAACGAGTCAATGAGACTGGAACCCGCTTTTCTTACGGCTGTTGATTTCCCCTGCCCCACAAACTTTCTAAATTCATAGCTTACTTTTGCCTCGCCAGCTTTACCAGCCTGTACTCTCAATTGCAAATTACTGGTTTTTGTGACCTCCTTCTCCCCAAATGCACATTAATTTCTAATTGGCTGTGACACCATAGGATTTAGGTTGCTCCCCCTTCTAATGGAATTGGGACCTGAGCATTGCACTCTTTTATCTAAAAGCTGGTGTCAAAGTATTGTGGGCGCGATGTCACTTAGACAATCTGCATGACAGTGGCGCCTAGATGCGGAGTCTGGGTGGCGTTGACCTCAAGAATCGGTGATGCAATGTGCCGCTAAAGACCTGATTCAAGACGGCAGAAGTACAGTCAATATGAAAGAAAGGACTGACTCAAAAAAGTAGTTCTGAATCTGTTATTCAGAGAAAACTATGAAGGTTTATTAAAAATACTAAGGTACAATGCAGACAATCTGCATGACCGTGACGCCTAGATGTGGGGTCGGGGGTGGCGTTGACCTCAAGAATCTGTGATGCAATGTGCCGCTAAAGACATGATTCAAGACGGCAAAAGTATAGACAATATGAAAGAAAGGACTGACCCAAAAAAGTAGTTCTGAATCTGTTATTCAGAAAAAACTATGAAGGTTTATTAAAAATACTAAGGTACAATGCAGAAGTAAAACAAAAAAGTTCAGTTAACCATTCAAAGGACATAGAAAATGAATTCCCATAAAAGCTCGCCGCATTAGAAATAGCTGCAATAATGAGCAAAATTAGAAAAATACAACCAATGTCTCAAGATGTACTGCACATCAACAGGATATCAGGCAGTATTCCTAGAGGTTCAGAAAAGTTCTCTCTCACCCTCAAATTAAGGAGTTTTGTATACAAATTCTTGCATAGAATAAATGAAGAAATGCACAGTCGACATCAGATGAGCAAATGTATCTTTTCAGGAACAAATCACAGTTGAGCCTTATAAAACGTCTATAAACCTACCATCCTAGTACTGTCTCCTAATATGAATATATTAAACTCTCTGCCCTAATGTCATCTGAAGTGGACGAACAAATGTGTTAGAGTAAGCAATGGAAAGAAGACTCATAGATGTGTCTACAGCGTGTAAGCATGAAGAGCCTTGAAAGTAGCGAAGGCTTCCTCTGGACTTCTTCGAAAATAGCATATCAGTGCATAATAAGAAGTGCGCATTTTGCTGCACGCGGTGTCAGAATGAGAAAATTTAAACATACGAATATTATGATTCAGCAGCCATGTTTTTCAAAATGGAGACGAGGCCTAGTTAAGCATAAGCCAGAAAAATATGTTTATACATCTTAGTGTTTCGTTTCAATTTCAGTAGGTTCATGTTAATATGCACATATGACTATAATCAGAAAATAGCTTCTACAGTATCAAACCTCCATCCACTGTGGTCCCTCTTTTTGGCTGCAACTTGCTAGAGGAGCTAGGCAACTCTTATTGTCTTCCTTCCAGCAGTGGCCTGTCTGACTAACATTGATGGAAATGACAGAGTAACAGAAGTATTGTCCTAACTATTGAGTCCATAAATATTCTCCCATTTGGGATAGATTTTTAATTACCCTCCGCAAGGCATTATTTTTGTAAACACTATGTATGATGCAAACATTTTAGTGCACAATTTTCTGGTGCCATAGTGCTCCAGCATGTCCAGGTCCGTCATGTTCCCTTAGCGTGCGAGTCCCACTTTGGTTTGGTGCAGGGTATTTGAGAAGGGGCGCGGACTCCTGTGTTGCGTCTATGGGCCAGTAAGTAAGAAGCAGCATTGTAAGTCATTATATCTCCTTCGACCAATTGGATGGTTGACTGCTTTTACAAAAAACTTGTTTAAGTGTGTATTTTTTTGGGTGGTAGTTCTGTAGCACATTACACCAAAGCTCTTTACAAAATATCTTGGAATGGCGCATGTTAATATTATTAGGAATAAAACGCAAGTAAATAGATGTAAATGAACAATAGTGACCAGGACAAAGAATAAAGCACACATTTTTTTGTTCTAAACAAGTAAGTGGTCAATTTGTAAAACTTTTAAAGCAAAACAGATTATAACGTGGGGCGGCAATTCCAGTTTATAGATAAGTAAATCATATTATCCAACATCCAAACTTTGCAGGTCCAGGATGTTAAATGTGAAGTTAGTGCCACAGTGGTGAAGCTCAATACACAAACACCAGTGAGATGACACTGTAGTAGTCCGTCAGCTAGCCAATGCAGAGGCTAGAATAATAACGCAGCTGACAGAGATCACAAGATGCTGAATCACTGGACAGCAGGAGACTCCATGATTGACCAGATGCAGAATCTGACATAGGAAAACTTCCACGGGAGAAAATGTTTAGATGATACCAGAACCAAGTGACTACCACTTTTCACAGCAGTGGCAGGACAGTGCCTCCACCCAGCCACCCGCAATGTGAGGCAGATCAGTAAAGTGGTCAGGTCCCAACAGGAACCTGCTAGAATTACAGAAAACTATACCTTGCAGGACTATCCACCAAACTGCCACAAAGCCAGGGTACCTAAAGTAGCTGGGTATAGTGCTACTGGCAAAATACATTAATTGACGCTATAGATCCCACCACCATTCATTCATGTTCCAGAAACTGGAAGCAGAGCCCGGTAAAAGTGGGTGATACAAGCTGACACTACATCTTCTAGCTCTGGAAAGGGATCTCTAAATGCAGAGCAGTTTCTACAAGACATAATATGAAGGTAGTGCTGCCCGAGAATTTAATGGCTGCCTGTGGAAGTCCTCAAGATGTAGAGATTGATTCTCTAATTCTCTATTCACATTTCCAGTGCTGGTTCGTGTAAGGCCGAAGGCATACATTTTTTGGGTTACCCATACACGGTGCTTGCAAAATCTCTTGTAACGAAAAAAATAAATCTGAAAAGGGGCTTGGAGGCCGTCGATTACTTACCTTTGGTTGCCTCTCACATCACTCTTGTTTTCTTTCTTCCGGTTGGTCAGCGCCGCCTCCTGCTCTGCTTCATGTCTTCGTCCTTTCTGTGGAGCTTGGACCAAATACTGCTTCCGGTGCACACTTGTAACATACCTTATTAATATTATTATTATTTTTTTACTTGGCAGCTTCGCCATTCTGTTTGTTGCTTGCTTGTCCCTCCCTCCACCTCACTTCTGTCGCTGCATGCGTCGTCTTCACCCCGTCACTAGTTGCTTGCCTCTATCATAGCTTGTTTTATATAACGCACAGTCCACTGGAAGGACTTAGAGCACTTTACACAAGTGCAGGTTACATTACACAAGGACACATTCATTTTTACCGGCACAGAGAGATTAAGTGATTTGCCCAGAATCGCAGGATGTTGAGCCAGCGCCGAGACTTGAACTTGCTTCCCCAGCTCCAAAGCTAGTAGCTCTGACCGTTACACCACAGCCTCTCCATGCTTAGTGTTTCAGGTAGCTGCACTTTGACACGCTGGTAACTGCAATGGGATTTGTTCAAGAATATAAACTGCATATTAAGTATAACAATTTTAACGTGTTTGTACATGCAATTGTATATATATTTTTTTTACTTTACAGCGTTTACTTTCTGTTCTTTGCCAGTCTCTGCCACCACCTCACTCCTGTCACTACATGCCCTTGCCCCACCGCGCATAGCTTGTTTTATATAGCTTAACTTGTTTGTATGTGCATAGCTTAAAGTAAAAATAAACACTATGACGCGGTCTGTACACCTCATATCGCTTGTTTTTTTTTCTTTATGCTATGAAGCACAGCAGCTCACACCGATGTGCAACATTTAGAAAAAACATTGACCAAGCCAGTAGATCTTGCATAGGCAAAACCTTTTGGCTTTGCCAGTGCTTGTTTCTGTTTTAAAGTTTTTCATCAGAGACGCTACAAAATGGATATCAAATACTAAAAACGTTTAAGACATCAATACAGTTATATGCATAAGCATTATGAGTATCCCAATTTTCGGCATTGAAATGGGTAACGCAGGACAATGCATACGTATTTACTACATTAGCCAAGGTTAGCGAGAGATAAATCAAGACAATATATATATTTTTTTTTTACTACAGTAGTCGAAGTTATAGAGAGAACTATGAAACTAAGTAATAGAGTGGGTATTTATAACAACTAAAAACATGACCGTGCCCTCCATTTTGATTTACTGCTTGTTGATTAACCACATCCTGAGTTTTATGGCTGTCCATCGAGGGTCACATCTGCATCCATAGCAAGCACCACTCCTAGTTTATCCAATAATAATTACAGAAAATTTGAATTCTAGCCATTGTATAAACCAAGGATTTGCCACATTGTCATTTTTTTTTTACCAGCAAGACCTGTATTTTAATGTCCTGTCTGGTACAAAATTTGGGAAAATTACTTCAACTCAATATTTTTCTCCTTATTAGTACATATTTATAAGACTACATATAGGAAGAAAACCCTTTAAAATGTGTTCTACAACACTGATTTAATGATCGCTGGGATAATTAAAGCAAAGATAGAAAACCAGTTTTAAAAACAAATCCAATTTCATATCATGTCCTACTTAATATCATGCCCTGATCATTGCAGAATCCTAAAATACGAACAGATGGCTTGTATTTTTCTTTGGGACCGTAGCAACCCTGTTTAACCAAGATTTGATAGAGGTAGTCCTTAATTACACTCCTTTATTTGTGAGGTAGTACCTGTCCTGCAAGGCTCCCGAATGCCTGAATTTCTAGCTGCAACACACGTAAAATCCCTTGGTTGAAACGATTGATAGAGTGCATTATAAATGATGTAAAAAATAAATACACAGGATCTACACAAATGACGAGAATTCGAGCTGCTTTTTCTGACATTCCACATAATTGCGCAAAAACAAATTGAGAGTAAATTAAGTATAACAATGTGGTCAGTTGAAGTCGACGTGGACTGTTTCCCTGGAATGTGTTTTAATTCTTCAGCTTATTTTTCCGAGTTGAACAGTTAGAGGGCGCTGGGAACTTGTTCGTTTCACCCACATCGACAATGGTTTACAACGCATTCATGCTGTACAGTGGTGCGTGATTTGCTGCATTTTAACGCTGTAGTGCTCAGGTGTTCTGAGTGTATTTTAGTTACGTTGGTCCTTGTGTCTTGCGCTTCGCTTGCGCGCCTATGTACGTTTGTGCGCTATTTGCAGGCGCACTGTGTAGAGGTTCTTGGGTGACTCCCTGTATTTTACCCAGTGATGCTGGGATGTTCTGAGTCTATTTTGCACATCTTTTAAACTGTTATCCTGCCTTTAAAATTGCCCATGTTGGAAAACACAAAGACGGAGCCAGGTACCTCTCCTGATCTAGGAAAGGTAAATTTCATTACGTTAATGTCTTCCAGGCTGTGCTTCAGACACAGCCTTTGTGTAGCGATGCCCCCCCCCCCCCCCCCCCACAGCAGGGCTGTCTCCAGCCTGGAGCATCCACAACAAAGCCACAAAGAGGTGTGAGGGCTCTGCACTGAAGTGTGATTAAGGTAGACAAATGCTTGGCCTCACCTAAAGAGACCCCTTCAACCTGCAGCTCCACCCCTACTCCCCCATAGCATCTACAACAAGCATTGGTATAGCCAATAGGTCTCGCTTTTGGGACCTTATAAGTATTTAGTTATGTAGCACAATATCCTTGGTGCAATAAAATCGACTGTTGCATGGCTAAAAACTTATAAGGCCCCAAAGGCGAGACCTATTGACTATGCCAATGTTTTTTTTGTTATGGGGTGGCATGAATAACAAGAGGGTGAAGGTTATTCTGTCAGTTATTTAGGTAGTTAGTGAGAGTGATTTTCGAGAGTGAGAGTCAGTTGGTGAGAGAGTGAGAGTCAGTTGGTGAGAGAGTGAGAGAGTGAGCGTTAGTGAGAGAGTGAGAGTCAGTAAGAGAGTATTCAGTGAGATTGAGAGAGTTAGTTATTGATAGTTGCTTCACTGCTTGCTCTCCCTGTTGTTTCTATTCCCCTGATTGATTTAAAAACGCTTTTGCACTTTTTTGTCTTTAGTTACTGATCCAAGTAATGTAATGTAAAATGTAATGTAATGTAAAAAATTCTTGTAAAGCGCAGCTTACACCGGACGGTTTCTTGGCGCTGTTCACTTATTTGGGGAAGATGGCATAAAGGGAAGGTGATGAGTGCTTATGTGTAGATGCTGCGGAAGAGGTGAGTTTTGAGGAGAGACCTAAAGTGAGGGTAGGAGAGAGAGAGAGTGAGTTCCAACGGGAGTGAGTTCCAGAATGAGGGAGCCAGGAAAGAAAATCTGAGACCTCCGTGTTTTTTGCGGCTAAACCTAGGCGTCTGGAGGAGCGCATGGTGAGAGGATCGGAGGTGCCTGGAGGGGACGTAAGGATGCAGAAGAGAGGAGATGAAGGAAGGGCCGATGCCGGCCAGAGATTTGTGGGTCAAACAGCCTAGTTTGAACTTGCAGCGCTCCGATACAGGGAGCCAGTGGAGGGCTTTAAGCAGGGGGCGGACGTGGTGGTGTTTGGGTTGATGGTAGATCAGGCGGGCTGCCTGGTTCTGAACCAGCTGTAGTCTTTTGATTTGATATTGTGGGATGCCTGCATACAGGGCGTTGGCATAGTCAATCCGGGAGATGACTAATGCCAGCAGCGCCAAAGTGAGGGCTTCGGTGGTCAAGAAATGAGCTATTTTCCGGATCTTCCTTAGCTGGAAAAAACAGGAGGACACAGTGGCACTGACCTGATGCTTCATTGAGAGATCATGGGAGATGTAAACTCCCAAGCTTTTCACCTTGTCTGCGGGGCAGGGAGGGGGGGCCAAGGGAAAGGGGCCAGAAGGTGGAGTTCCAGGGATTGGATGGGCCTCCGACAAGAACAAGCTCAGTCTTGTCGGGGTTAAGTTTAAGATGGTGAGCACCCATCCAATTACTGATGTGGCAAAGGGTAGACTGAAAGTCTTGAGCCGCTTCGTCCGAGGAATCGAGGTTGAAGACAAGCTGAATGTCATCTGCATAGTTAAATGCAGTGACATTCCTTCCCCGGAGGGAGCGGATCAGGGGGGTGAGGTACAAGTTGAATAGGAGTGGTGACAAGGACGAACCCTGCGGAACGCCGCAGGTGAGCTTCATCCTGTCAGCCGAGAACTGGGAAAGTCGGACAGATTGGTGGCGGTTCGTCAGGAAGGAGCAGACCCAGCTAAGGGCCGTCCCACTGATGCCCGCCTCCTTGACACGGTCGACTAAGATGGTGTGGTCGACCGTGTCAAAGGCCGCCGACAGATCCAGGAGGATCAGGGCTTGACTAATATTGGAGTCGGCACCTCTACGGAGTTCCTCCATGACAGAGAGGATGACCGCCTCCGTAGAATGGGCAGGTCTAAACCCTGCTTGCTGGGAGTCTAGGAAGTTGGAATCTTCAATAAAAGAACTGAGGACGCTGGTTACATGTGTTTCAAGTACCTTACTCAGGTAAGGGAGAAGGGAGATGGGACGGAAGTTACCCATAACCGCGGGGTCAGCGTTGGGTTTTTTTAGTATGGGAACCACCTCAGCGTTCTTAAACTGGCTGGGGACCTCACCGAGCAGGAGGGAATTGTTCAGGAGGGCCAGCGGAGGGGCAGGGCAAGCCGAAAAGGCAGCACGGAGAATCACAGGAGGGCAACAATCCGTGGGGGAGCCAGATGAGACTTTATTAAGCAAAGAGAGAAAATCTCCTTCTAGTATGGGGGAAGCTGGGTCAGGGAGTGGAGGTTAAAAAAGGGAGTAACCTCTGTGAGGGACGTCACAGGGGATCCAGAGGAAATACTGTTTTTGATTTTGCTGATTTTATCTGTGAAGAATTGGTTAAGGGAATCACATAGTGCCTGAGATGGGAGGGGTTTGATGGTCACCCTGTCCGGGTGTGAGAGCTCCTCCACAATGGTAAAGATTTCTTTAGATTTTTGCGCGGAATTAAGGATTTTTGTAGAGAAGTAAGCAGTTTTGGCGACTGAGATTGCCTGTTTGTATTCTCCAGATAGTTTTAAGAATTGTAATTTTTCTGAGGGGTCATAGTTTCTACGCCAGCGACGCTCGGCTTGGCGGAGTCCCAGTTTTAAAGATTTAAGGCTATCTGAAAACCATTGGTGTGCGTCATGGGGACGCTTAGTTCTAATTAACTTAAGGGCGGCGACCTTGTCGCTAGCGGACTTTAGCCATTTGACAAGTGGAGCTTCCTGGGAGTCTATGGAACCGGGGCTGGGCAGAATCGAAGAAGTTAAAGAGGTGAGAAATAGATCGAGGTCTGCTTTGTTCCAGTTACGGGCCAGGAGGCTAGGGCCTCGGTTACGGGGGGGCGGTGGAGGGACCAGGAGAAGAAAGGAGATTAAGAAGTGGTCCGACCAGTGGCAAGGTGAGATCGCAAGGGACTTGATTTCAAGATTGTAGGTCCAAACCTGGTCTAGGATGTGGCCCTTGGAATGAGTGGCCGTATGGATGTGTTGAAGGCCATTGAGCCCACTTAATAGGTCAGTAAAAGCCAAGGAGTGGGAGCTTTCGTGTTCGTCTGACGGCCAGTAGTTAAAGTCTCCCAAGACTAGGAGTTTGGAGTTGTTGATTGCAAACTGGGAAAGTAGATCGCCAAAGAGCGAGGGGAAGTTGGGCATGGGTTGGGGAGGACGGTATACTAGGACACAGGTGAGGGGGGACACCGAGGATTCGAATCTGATTGCCAGGCAATCAACCTGGGGAATGGAGAGTAGGGAGAGGGAAGTGAACCTGAGGGAGAGTTTGATAATGGCGGCGACGCCACCACCAGGTTTCCCAGCTGGCCGGTTGGCTTGGAGAATATAATACCCAGGTGGAATGGCTGCCAAAATGTCAGGGGAGGAATCCTCATTCAGCCAAGTCTCCGTTAAGAGTAGAATGTCGGGTCGGTCTGAATCCAGGAGGTGGCAGATGTCAAGTTGGTGGCTGACTAACGACCGGGTGTTAAGGTATGTGATTTCTAGTTCCATATTAGCAGGTGCCTGAGCGGAGCGGACAGGAGTTTAGAAGGAGGGGGGGTGACTGTGTGCTCGGGGATGAGGGAGGACGGGAGGGTCCGGAACTCTGGAAAAGTACTGCGGGCTTGGAAAATGCCTAGTTGTTGTAATTTTAAGAAGCTAGTGGATTCCAGCGGCCAGAATGTGTGTAGAGCGATCAAGTCCCTAGGGGCAAAAGATGTATATTGGGCAGAGTGTCGGGCCCCGGCCGGCCGCGGACGGGCGCAGACGGGCTTGCCTTAGGCGCGCCTTTGGCGCGCAATCGTCGCGCCCGCTGCGCTTCCGGTGGGGACACATACTATATACAGGTAGAGGAGGGGGTTGGAAGGGGGCGTGGCCAACGCAGGTGGGCGTCTCCTGCTGAACGCGGAAATGGCGGCAAAGATAACACCAAACACCTCACCCGCTGCAGCGCTGAATCCGCTGTGCGGGGGTGTCTATAATCAGTAATTAAAAATAAAGTGTCCAGGTATGCATTGTGCCTATACAATGAAACTGGCAACCACGCAAAGTATTTTTACATTTTACCTCAGCCATGCTGCACAGCATTGCTGACGCTGTGTAGCATGGCCACAAACCATTGGCGAGACCTATTGGCTTTGCCAATGCTTGCTTGTGATGCACTTATTTTTTTTTAGGACTATAAGCCAGATCGAACAACAAAGAATAACTGAGCGTCAAAATGTAGTTCTCATTTTACCATTTTGCTTGTTCTTTTTAAAAAACTGAAACCTGGTCACTAGTGTAAGGGAATATTTACACACTCCATAGATTACATTTATAACGTTTCTAACAATACTCCATCATGACGTGGAGCACGGGTGGTTGCATGTATACTTGTGAAAGCGGCCCAGAATGTAAAGAGCTGTTCGGAAAAAAATATACAGGCTAGTCTTGGCATGTAGCAAGCATCACTTCACATTGTATTGGGGCGTGTTTTAACTACAAGTAAGAGAATGGAAAAAGACAAGCAACATAGCGGGACTTCCATGTTAGAAAGCAATCAATTTAAAAATCGGATGTTGTTTGTTAGCATCAAAGGAGGCGCTAAAGGTAGAGTGTAGGTGTTGTAAGGTCTCTGCCTCACATGGTCCCATTTAACTGCTCCAAACGAAGCCTCTTTCACTTCTAAATGCAATATAGGGACTCCGAAAAAAAAACGCCACACAGACTCCTCCAACCCCTGAAGTTTCAAACAAAAAACATTAAAAGTATGTAGTGCGGTCATGAAACACCTCCTGTGACGTGCAATATTCTTAGAATTTACAACTCTGGACGCTTGAACCCATATATGGTGCCCCCTGGAATTTCTTCTGGTTTAGAGGTTTAGTGGTGCTGATTAGATCACAGAAACCTCTGGCTGATGGAACGCTGACGACCTGAGGGACATAAACTGCGGGCAGGATTTCATTTTAGAGGTGAACTGCTCATAGCTTTTCACGCATGGAATTTAATAGAAACAAGTGACAACTTATTAGTATGCGATCTGGAAAAATGTTTACTGTGCATGTAGAGTAAAAAAATCAGAGTCCCACCGTTTCTAAGAAACTGGGTTACATTTTGCACAAACTATACGTTTCCCACTGCAGAAAAAGAGGTGCGCTCAGAGAGCTATAAAAACCTGTGCTCATTCTGCTTCCTGGAATGACGTCCGCCCCGAAAGCTGCCAGTGAAAATTTACAGCCGGTGCCATCAGCTAAGAGGAGCCTGGGAAGCGTTCACATTGTGGGTATGGTGTATACACAGGCAAGCTAAATATAACAAAGCGAAGGAACGACTACATGTTGAATGTGGAATAAAACACCGACGCGATTTTACTAAAAACATGTAAAAAAGATTGGGAGGAAGGATGCCGATTAGGAGGAAGGATGCCGAGGGAGGCGGGGCTGGCAGAGTGAAGCCAAAAGGAGTGAGGAGCAGAGTGGGGGCCAAGACATGCGCGAAAGTTAATTGAGGTGCGTGCACGCGACGGCAAACTGCAAAAACAGGCTGGCGAGTGGTGTGCGATGTGCACGCACCATGACGAGAGAGAAAAGCCAGATGGCGCCTCTGCTAGTCATTGTGTGCATAACCGCACGCTCTATGCCAGCCAAAAGTGTGTGGTTAGACTTTTAAAAGCCAACACACTAAATGTCTTGCAGCGTATGCGCTGGCTCTGGCGAGACCTAAAAAACATGAAGGCAACTGATGAAGTAGCAGACGAGACCTTTGTTCGGTCCCCAGGACAGACATTCATGTCCCCTAAAGCGGAATCAAACATCATCACTCAGTAGAGGCCACAAGAGGATGGAGACCGGAAGCCACCCTCACCACCCTGAGCATCCCTTCATGGGGGAAAAAGGGGCACTCTGGAAGATGGTGACTGGAATGGGCCAGGCAAGACAGGCAGAGGTCACAAATTGGGGTCGGGGGAGCACGGACGAGTACACGACCACACTGCAGACCTTGAAAGAGTGGAACGGCACCTAGTTGAAGATGAGACCAACAGTAGATATGACCCATCGGCAAACGGACCTCCATGGATCTCAATCTGAGATCACCCGACAGTAACAGCAGTGAGGCTCCCAAGCAAGGCAACTGTGGCACAAGTTCTTGTAAAATCGACCTAGTTGGAATAAAGACCAGGTGATGCCGAACTGAACAGAGTGCCAGACTTTACAGCCTACATGCAAGCAAGGGTGCTACAGCCTAGGAGTGGGCAGAATACACAAGCATGATCGTGCGGAAAAGGCACAGGGACTTCTACAGGTAGCTTAGGTATCTGTGTGCTAATAAAGTGTGGCGGCCACAGGATGCCCAGTATAGTTCATAGAACCTCCGCCAAAAATCAATGTGCAAGGGCACCAATGGCTTGATGTAAGCATACATTGTGACAAGTTCACTTAAGATTTTTGAAGCCAACAATGGCTTTATTTTGGGTGTCTCCCGCCTTAACTTGCCTTTGCTTCAGTATACGTGAATGGGGAAAATACATTCCCTAGATTTTATTTTAGCACGTATATACAAGCAATAACAACTCTTGCATCACGTAGGGTCGAACAGGAAGATAAAATCAGATTGTGAATTCCACCAACATGAACAAGATTGGGAAACACTAGAAAAGCAGAGGTCTGCCAAACATTAATCGTGTTCTTACAACACTGCTGCACCAACAGCGAGTGATATCTGGCAATAATTTCAATGAATATTCTGTGTTACAAAAACCGAGACTCCTACCACTACGCCACGATCAGGACCTCGCTGAAAATGCAGCAGGGCACAGCTGCGACATGCAGCAGAGGGAAGGTGGAACTAGGGATCCACCCCATCTGGCTAAGAAAAGAAAAAAAAACTCATGCCAAAACAGAGGTCAAAGGAAGAATAAGTCATATGGAAGCAAAAAAATATGTCCTTAATGTATATGCTAAAAAAAAAAGTGTCCGTCTCCATTATAAACCAGGAACATTAGCATGTTTGCACGCAGTGATAGTACAGGCCCCTTGAGTGACGTGCTGCCATTCTGCCAGCTCAGAGTCCCACTGCATGGAAACGCAGCACATTTACTGAGGTGCCGAATCGACTAGTTTGATGCCCAAGAGACACCAGCGCTGTGCACATCTATACATCCCGATATAAACAGACGGATGTTGACCTTGTAAAAATAAACCTAGCACACTCATCAAATTTTACTTTGTTTACCACTTATTAGCGATCTCCGGAACAGACCTTTGATCAAACCACTCGCTGTGTAGAAAGGATGAGGTCACTCTGTAACTGGGCAGTCAGTTGCCAGGGCCCAAGGGGTCCTGAACAGTGAGGGGACCAAGAAATAGGCCAGGCCTGACGTAACTCAGGTAAGCATTCATGCAGAAGGTATGACCGCAAAACCTATGATGCACGGATAGGAAAATGTAGTATGGAGTGGTCAAGAGCCTCCAGAGGACTGGGAAACCAGTCCAGCCATTGAAACCACAATGACTCAGGGAGTGACCGCTGTTGCAAAGCTGAAGACCGCAATCCATGCTGTAAATGTGGAGGAAGCTGCAAAAAAGACATACAATACAGCCTCGCAAGACAGTGCCATTTTGGGATTAGGTGATCTTCAGGCCAGGTAGCGGAGGCGTGTGCAGCAGCCCAAACTACAACACCCAAACAGCTGCGCACAGGAAGGCCCGTGCAGGGCTAACCTGCCCCTACTGAGCGTGCAGCCCAAACACCAGATGCCCAGTCCTGTCTGTGCTGGCACCTACAGTTCCATTATGTGAAAAGCATATTTTTTACAAAAAGTGATAACTGCCAAACCAGCTTACCGAGTTATGCAGGTATTGTCTGTATTAGAATGCAAAAAAATACTAGGGTGGTATCTCAGTTCCCTGGGACATAGCAGAATCTATGTCCAAAGACCAGAGGCATGCGTTTTACTGTATTTTGTTCATGATAAGTAAATGATATCGATAGTAAGAGGCGAACATGTGTTTTCAAGGACTGGAGGAAGGAGGCTGTGTACAATTATACCCATTAAGGAAATCCAAGTTTGGAGGTTAACACCATGATGTCATGGATGTGGTGTGCATTATCATACAGCATCTTGTTTCCTTCCAGATCGATGTGGCCACAAGGGCCGGGACCTGTGGCAAGAGCGAGACATACACCAGAGGGAAGCGATGCAGCCTGGCCCTGCACCTTGGTGCTTGACGATATCACATTGCTCAGGAGACAGTGGTTGAATGAGGGGGTTGTGCGACTGCTGCAAGATTTACCAGAAACACACTTACAAACTGCAAAACCTCATTAAAACAAGCATTTACAATGCAATGGTCTCAGCATTGGTAAAGTTAGAGCTATTGGCATTGCTCATGACATTATTTTTGCTTATGTTTTTTTTTTTCAAACATTTAAAGAAACGGCATTGTCATGAGCAATGCCAATAGCTCTAACTTTAACAATGCCGAGACCGTTACATTGTAAATGCTTTTTTTTTTTTAACATGCGCAGAAGCTTACGGATCCCTAGTTGCCTGACTTACCGGCCCACTTGCGGATGCCGCTGCCCTCGGTGCGCGCTCCGACGAATCACTCTCTCTGTACAGAACATAAAACAGCTTTCGGAAAGGGGACTCCACCGCCTTACCACGAGTTTCTGCATTGTAGGCGCGCCTGGCCTCATTTCGCTATAAATTACATATTCCAGGGAGCGCATTTTAAGTCAAGTGGTCTGCGGGAGACTCTTATAAACAGTGTAATGGGCCAATTTTCAGAGCGGGGGTGATATGTGTGACATTCTGTGTGTCAGGCCACGCAGGTGTTTTGTGCGCTCTGGGAAAGACACTAGATTGAGAGCCAAACGTGGTCCAGTGTTACGGTTGATTATTTGGAAATAGGAGCGCTGTGTTCTAATCCCGGTTATAACTTGAACACAGTGTGACCCTGGGCAACGGCTTTATCTGCCATCGTCACTAATCTCAGATAACACGGACATGGTAACAACACTCCTGTCTGATGTCGTGTGACAGGTTCTGCAGGAGCCTCACGCACAGACCTTGCGCTGCACGCACACACTCGGGTCAGTGCGCACCTATCTGCCCCTGCGGCACTCCAGGCTCAGACAAAGCCCATCCCAGCCGCACTGACACCAGTGACAGGACGCAGGCTTTCGGCGCAGCCCGGCTGCCTACCTTGATGCCCTGCTGCTGGCTGGTGAGGGTCAGCTTGGACTCGTCCAGGAGCAGAACTTCACAGTAGAATTCCTCCGGGACGGCGCAGAAACACCACATCCCTGCGCAGGGGGCTCTGGCAGAGAGGGCGGCGGGGTGCGCATCCAGGCTGGGAGGGAGGGAGTCAGGTGCGGACGGGCTGCGTGTGCATGGCATTGCAGGGCGCGCGGGGGAGGCTGGCGGCACCTGGAACAGCAGGCACCGCCATGCACTGAGCCCGGGCTAAAGCCTTCCCTCGGCAGGAGCCCGGCTCACACCTCACAAGGAGGATCAGCTACTGGAACTCCCCCGGGAGCATGAACAGGCACAGAGAGGCGGGGCTCACCATAGAGGAAGAGTCCTCCAGCGGCTAGAGGGTGTCAGCCTCTTAAAGAGACACGCAGCACGCAGACCCGAGGCCATTGTGCCTTCTGCCTCCAGCCTCATTAATTAATAAGTGCGCTTAGGAACATCTATTCAAGACGCAGCCGCTTTAAGGGGGTGTGGTGAAATTGTCCTCCATAACTGCGTATTTCAAAAAACCTTCATTCAACAATCTGGCACATATAGTAGCAGTGTGTTTGTTCTTTCGCGTGCGTGACGGTGAGACCGGTTAGACCTCAATTAATCTCACTAACAGGAGCAAACAGTGCGAGCCTCGCTTACCATGACTTGTATCCAATTCGTATGCAAGCCTTTAAACATCTACGAGAAATACCGAATTAAACAAGCCGAGGGCACCGGAAGACACCACCGCCTTTCTCCGAGGCAAAACAGAAATGCCTCGGAGAAAGGCAGCGTCGTTTTCGGATTCGGGGGCGTGTTTTGCTGTTAACTCCTCCTTGAGACTTCTTGCAAAAAACACGCCCCCCGATCCGAAAAGGACGGGGCCTAATCTGAATGACTGACCTCTTCTCCAATGGCTGGCCAGCATTCAAGAGGCCAGCCAATGGAGAACAGGGGCGGGTTCAAGCCCCTCTTCTCCAAGTCATTAAATCTCGGAGCTAGACTGCGCAAGCGCAGCCTTCGCAGCCGAGACCTAAAAAAGAATCTTATAACCTCGATCAGAAACGGCTAAACGCAAGGATTTACAAACAGTTACTAAATACAGGTTTAGCAACAGTTAGGTAGCAACCGGGGTAGATAGCAAAAAGGTGAATCAGCCGCGCCACAGAAAGGGGATATTACGCAAACTAATGGATGCTAATTGGGGGGCGGGAGTGCACGTGAGTGATAAGAAACATGGCGCCTAATGTATACCACGGTCAAAGGGCAAGAAACAAACGGACAGGTGGCCATAGTTTCTGGAAGTAAACCCAGCGGTCCAATGATGACAACCTCATAGCACAGACTCACTCAAGCACACATTTCCAGGCATGCTGAGCAGAACAGGATGAATGCGAGCGCGTTGTTCCTGTGACAGGGGCAGCCTGTGTATCACCTGTAAAGGACGGGTCTGTGCGCACACACACAGTGTACCGCTGGGGCCAATGTTTGCATTTGAAGCAAATGTTTCTTAATGGAAGCAAGAAAACACGAGGGACACAAAGTGCCACAGTCCAATGGAAAGAGTAAACATTGTATTCATTGGCAATTAATTCCGCGTGTCATTGAACAAAATTAACAAGTCCGTTCCAAGAAGCGCTGGCCTCGCCCCGAGCAGGTTGCGCCCAGGACAGACTGCGCCGAGTCTGCAGGTGCAGTGTGAAAGTCGCAGTGGCAGCTTTATCGATCACTCATTGGTTCTTTAACAAGCAATTGTTACAATAAATACTGTTTTTGCAATGCCTTGAGGAAGAACACAGGGTGCCATTCTCGCGCATTTACCTCATGGCTTGAAGCCCGCGAGTGGTGCGCGTGCGCCACTGCGAGTCATGTGCTTTCAATCGTGCCCGTGTCTGGGCACGATAATTGAAACCACATGGCCTATTGGTGTCTATTACACACACCAAGCGCGTAATAGACACCAATAGGCCATGGGCGGAGCAATGCGCCTGCCTTTGGCCAATTGCGTGCAGTCTTTTATAAAAAGACGCACGCAAAGGCCAATGGGGTAGCACAAAAGGAAAAGCACACGCACAAGCGTGTGCGATTCCTAGGTCAGTGCTAAAACCCCGTTTTTCAAGTTCTAAAGGTCTTGCGCTGCGCGAGCACCGCTCCGCACTGGAACGCAGGTGCCAGACCTAAAAAGTGCAAAGCTTCAGGAAAATCGGCAGCCATTAATACGGAGTCAAATCTGAGGATGAACAGCAGAATCCCTTTTTTCATTGTGTACATTATTTCCCATGTACTTTCTCAAAATATGCGCCCAACCATTATTTTTCACTGGCAACCCTTGAACTGAGCAGTGGTCTAGTAGTAGCCTAGCAGCGGAGTGATGGTTTCCCCGATTCGAGTCCCTTTTTAAATTTCCCAATATATCACAATCTTCACAAGTAAATAATGTTTCTTTCTGCAGTCTTGTATCCTTAAACTGCATTCTGTCACAAAAATATTCACTACATTCCCTAAATCCGGCATTTAAAAAAACTAGCCTTTAATTAATACATCTGTTTGTTGCCTCTCCTTTTTCTTCTCTCTTTCAATGTCCCTTTCCTTCCCTTCCATCCTCTGAATGCCTCCTACTCTGGCACATTTGACTATTCTCTATTTCAGCAAATTTCCCACAACTCATTTACAGGATCATAATGTCTCCTCCTTCTCCTGAAAGCCATACCTATGCAACCTAACAATACTCCATTTCCTCTAACTCTTGTACACAACCAACCACTATTACTTTAGTCCACCATTAAAAAAACAAAAATGAACTGACTGCATGGAATGGTTTGCTCTGAGTGCACAAGACTAATGCCAATAACTAACAGTAACCAATAACACTGAACCAACCATTAACCTTGTGTTCCAGGGTAGAGTGCTGCCCGGCGTAAAGCACTTCGAATCCTCGGCAGGGGTAATGAGCGCTATAGAAATGCAATTACAGTACACTGTCTTGTCACTCCTGCTGGTTGTTTTTGTATCTTAAATTCATTTCTGCTGAATCCATGCCCATCAATTCTGCAGGAGCATCTATCCATGAATTTCTCCGTATTAGTTTTGTTATTATACTTTGTGTCCTGGTCCAGTGCTCCAAACACAGTATGGGAACAGATCATCTATTCCACATATGTGCATTATTCGCTTTGGAATGCTAGTCTTTTTTTCGTTCTTTTTTAGATCCATCGTGAATGGAGAAGCTGGGTGCTGAAAGGCTAGGCACTCCTTGTTGCCATGACGACAGGCGACTGCTGCCACCTTCCGGGCTCGCTGTGTGATTGCACTGGCAATGCAGCTTTGTTTAAGACGGTGGAGGAAACGGACATCGGCCGTCCTCAGTACGTCACACAGGTCACGGCGAAAGATGGACGGCTCCTCTCAACTGTGATTAAAGCGCTAGGCACACAGAGGTAATGTAACCCACAGCACTTGGAAATACAAACAACATTGGATAAATGCCGTAGCTAAATGACATGCTATTATTGTTTAAGAGGCCCTCGAGAACAGACCTAAAACAGAGTTCCTGCCTCAATAACCATCATTAAACACAGGATAGCCAGAACATGCCCTCGATTAATCGGTTGGGCGTTGGGGCCGCTGCGACATCTTTCCTGGAGGGCCCTGTGAAGACAGAAGGTGTCATTTAATGGGATGAAAAATTGATTTAATACCGATTATAACAGAGATGTCACTCGTTACACTTAAATGGGTTAGAAAGGGTTGGAAGATCAGGGTAGCATCTGTCCAGAAATAACCGTGAACACACGATGCTGCTTGGAAAGACAGCAATGGCAATATAAGAAGTGCAAGTTCGGCTGTCTGTGTAAATTTAGGATATGTTTAAAAAAAAAAAATTGAGGCAAACTCT
Source organism: Triturus cristatus (assembly GCF_964204655.1). Classification (NCBI taxonomy): domain Eukaryota; kingdom Metazoa; phylum Chordata; class Amphibia; order Caudata; family Salamandridae; genus Triturus; species Triturus cristatus. Next base: position 76,732,602 of record NC_140595.1, on the reverse strand, counting down.
AACTCGCACCCTGTTGCAAAACTTATTTATTTCCATGTAATTGCCTAGAGTGTGTGTGTGTGTGTATGTATGTGTGTGTGTGTGTGTGTGTGTGTGTGTGTGTGTGTGTGTGTGTGTGTGTGTGTGTGTGTGTGTGTATATATATATATATATATATATATATATATATATATATATATATAATATAATTTATTTAGATAATTAGTTCTTCTGGTTCAGTGTTTACTATTTTCAATAAGGCAAACGACCAAGATGGTTAATTTCTAAAAATTCTGCATGTTTTCTAAACTGAAAAACCTGGGATGGATTTTACCATAGTTGTTTGCGTCAAAGCTGCATCCCGGAGCTCGTGTGCCTCATTTGTCAGCGTGTACTCTATGACCTTGAAGCATGTGTGGGAGAGCTCCTGTGCTGGAATCGGGGGGGTTGCATGCAGCCTGTGGAGACCGTTGGAGTCGGCCAGCTGTGGTTTCTCCTATGGTGCTGCAAGCTTAGCTAGGCCAAAGGGGCAACGGATGCGCCAGTCTCACTGCATGCTGATGCCCACTGCATTAGGCGAGCGCATAGAATGCCTCAGCTGGCAACTGCAACACTACAGTCCGACCTGGCCTATGGCAGCACAGCAGGTGGAGTGCAGTATTTGGCACAAGGTGTAATGAGAACATCATCAGAGTAGGGTGCATGCACCCAGTGGCGACAGGAGGCTATGTTACACTATCGTTAAAGCACGAGCTCCCTGAAAAGGGCTAGTGACTGAATTTATTACTATTCAGCAGAAAATGTATACTATATTCCTAAAGTTTACTTGCATATGTTTCTGTTTAATAAAGTTAAGGTTAAATAACAAAATTGGTTCAGCAGCTAAACTAAGGTTTTTGGGTGGGGAATTGGTTAATATTTTACTTTGCACCTAATGCATTTCAGGTTACATGTATGCTGAATCCTTTTTCCAGACTTTACCGTAAATCTCAACTTAAATACATCTATGGGTAGCAAAACCAGGCTGGATGACATACTAGGTTATGTGCTAACCTCAAATTTGTTATTGAAATTGTTTTGGAGCCCATCGCCTCCATCACTGTGACAGACGCCTGTCAATCACCCATCCTCCACAGTAGCCTTTGAAGCAGATGCTATGAGACTAACTTTCCCACTTACGATTGCTCAGTGTAGATTGTTAGAATCTGGAGACTTTTAACTTTTAGTTTGATGATCCCATCAGTTAAAGAGGCTACGAGACTATGTTATTGGTAAGACTTCAGTTTTCTTCATGAAGAATCCAATGTTAAAAAAATGCAAGACATGTAGGGGAATGTTTTCTATTCCATAGTATTAAGCATTTGAAAGTGGTAATTCGTGAACTGCTCTGGCCCGATTATGTAAAAGTGTATTTAAACCAACAGTGAACAAATGTATTTGATATGCACAAAGTGATAAATTAATCAAAATGTGAGACCTCAAGCGTTACCTGGCATTGGCACATTTATGCCTCTAAATACTATTAGGTTTTTCAGAAATCTAGAGATCTATAAGTCTCTAAAAAGAAAAGTAAAATTGACTCAAATCTGTATGCTAAATCGGAGCTACAAACTGTAAAGCAAAATTAAGAAAACTCCTATTGAAAAAGTAGCAAAAGAATCATTCTGACGCCGAACGATCTCTATAATTAAATATTAACATAGAATTCGAATTACTGGAGCTATGGTGTCCTTACAAATACTGACAATGCTAAGTATAGATTGCGTAATCTCCTAAATATACAGGATGAACCATTAACAAATAAAGAACTCTGATAAGAAATCCTCTGAATAGTTTTGCAAAGATTATGACCATTAGTTAGAAAGAAAGGCATTAAAAGGACACCAGAGATTAGTGATTATAATCAAGAGCACACCGTTTTCTGAACTAGATGTGCCTAAATCTTTGGAAAGAAATGTTGTGAATGTGAACAGCTGAGAAGGGGTTATTTCTTGGAGAATTCACCTGAGGTTGGAACAAAATTGTGAAAAACGCTGGAAGTGTAATCTGCAAGGATAAATATTGGGATATCATAGGTAGACCGGTTAGCTGTGTGAAGCTGTTCTACCATATACATCTTAGGGGCAGGTACTTGGATTTTGTATTATTGAAGCAAAGAGGGTCATTTTTAGCCTACTCAGTTTCTAATTTTCTCACCGACTGTGTGGATTGTGCATTGCTTCGCATTTGCGTTTTTTCTCTTTTTCAACTTTGCAAATCATTTGTTTCCTCTTTGGGTTTTTTCAGTTTATGGAGGTTGTCTTGTGTTTCTTTTTGGTGTTTTTGCTACTTCGCCATCTTCTGCATCGTTCTTATTTAAATCAACGTGGTGATGTTATGACCAGTTTTTTGTCACCACAAAATGTCCTCATGCTCTGTTTTCATTTCTGGTGTGCATACTTTAGCGATGGCCCTATTTGCCGCATATGCCATGAAGGTGGAAGTGGAGAAGGCCTGCTCTCTCCATGTGACTGCACAGGAACACTGGGAACAGTTCACAAAAGCTGCCTGGAAAAATGGCTTTCTTCCTCAAACACAAGTTACTGTGAACTGTGTCACACAGAATTTGTTGTCGAAAGAAGACCAAGGCCTTTGACAGAGGTATCCGTCCGTGCGCATGTATTTTTTCACTCCCTAACTGTTTGCAGATTCATAAATTACACTATCGTTTGTAAAAGATGTGGAAGTCAGGGGTTGGTCAGAGTATAATTTATTTCCCATACCTAAGACCAAAAGCTATGTCAAAAGCAATATGTCTGTGATTTGGGCTTTATGCAATGGTGGCCTGTTAAAGATGCAGTAATTGTTTGAAAGATTTATAGTAAAAACCCAAACACACATGCAAACCCCAAGCATTTCTAGCATAAACCTGCTAAAATTCTGCCCATGAATGCTCATCAACGAAGCACAATCAGTCAGTACACAAACTAAAACCTTAAAATGTCCAAGACTTTAATGCTAATCGAGGTGTGTGACTTGTATAATAGTATTTCTTCTTTAAGTTGGTGTCCAGTTAGAATAAACATGTTGTCGTAGACCTATTGTATTGGTGCATTATGGGCAGACAAGGCACCAGGGTTACTGGTCAAATTGTTGTGAACTTTCTCTTGAATTCTAACTCTCCTGCAAAATATAATTGGTTTTGTAGATACACACTTTACATAATGGTTTGGAAGCCGAGTGCTTCTTTCAACAGCCTGCTTGCTATTGCAAATAGTGTGCCAGACGAACTGTCCTAGGCCTTGTTGGAGGATGAAGTTGGCCTGGAGCAGGCCCCTGTGTGCTGCCGCTTGTCCCTCCCATCCTTGGGCTGAAAATTGACAGCCAAGGAGGACCGAGAAACCTTACAAGGGCCCCCGATAATGGTGGTGTTTCAGTGTTTAGTGATGTTTTGATTTCTCCAGGCATGTGTAGGCATGTGGGTTCTTGATGGGATGTGACGGTGTGTGGTTAGTATGTTGGCATCTGATGTGTTTAAGCTGTTTGGTGTGATGTGTGTGGCCTTTTGAGCATAATTGTGGTGGCTTCTGATATTGAGGTTGTTACTGTCTAATGGTTGTGAGTGGTTGCATTCTCTGGATGAATGCTTTGTGGTCTGGTTGGTGTGTGGACTTCTGATGGTCTTTTTGTTTGGGTGTTTGGTACTTGAAAGTGCATGGATGTCTATTTTCATGTGGGTGTCTAGTGTTTGTGTGTAGATGGGCATCTGATGGGGTTTGTGTGCGCTTGAGTTCCCGATCGTGTGCGTCATTAGTGCTTGTGTGTACGTCTGATGGAGGTATGTAGGTCTAGTATGAGTGGGTTTCTTATAGTGTGCATCAGTCACTGACGATGTGCGTATAGTCGATTGGTGGTGTATGTGTGTTTGCATGATGGTGATGCCTACGTTCAATAGTGGATATTGTCATGTCTGGCCAGAAGATGGAGGACTGGGGGGGCGGTGGCGATATATAGTGTGTGTGTATATATACATGTACGTACGTACAAGTGCCTGGTCCTGGTGTGCTTGTCAGATGGTGTACATGTGTGTTTCATAGTGTTTGTGAGTATTTAGTATGATGTGGATGCCAGTCTGATGAGTTGAGATCAGCTCTTAGGACCAAGATAGACAGCGTGTTTCTTATTTGAGGGCATTGTGCTAGTAACCTTTATCGGTTTGTGAGATTCTTGGTAGGCAAATGTTATCTGGACAGGTATCTATTTGGATACGGTTTAAGTTTTTTTTTGTTCACTACAGATTCAGATGGAGTTAAAGTATAGAACATTATTTTTGGCCGCTAAAGTGAGTTCTTTGGTGTATAATTTAGCACTAAGATATGTTACTAAATTCAGGTCTGAATTTTTTTAAGTTAAACAAATGTAGATTTCGTATCAAATGTATCTTGAGTTACATTTCTAATTCTGAATGATGTTTTCCTCTTGATTAGTGGCTGAAGGATCCAGGCCCTCGAAATGAGAAAAGGACACTATTCTGTGATATGGTGTGCTTTCTATTCATTACTCCGTTGGCAGCAATTTCAGGCTGGTTGTGTCTGCGAGGTGCCCAGGATCATTTACAGTTTAACAGCAGACTGGAAGCTGTAGGACTTGTAGCACTTACTATAGCACTTTTTACTATCTACGTCCTTTGGACATTGGTAAGTAAACTAAGGAAACACATTTTTTTCAAACCAGCTAGATACATTGTTATTTTAAAAAAAAAAGAGTATTATGCTTTTCAACGCCAGTAAAAATGTCCACTACCTGAATTCACAAGGCAATATATTCACGATTCAATGTTTTTACAATATGTTGTGGAAACTAGTCCATTTAGAATATGTATGTGTTATGAGAGAATTCTGTGGCTGCCAGGAGTGGTTTGCTCCTGCTACTCTCATTGTGCCACACTATGGGTGGGTGTACAGGAAGTGTCAGTGAAGTAATATATATATTTTCTTGCACCCTACCTTTTTGGTTGAGTATGTGAATGTGGTGTGCTTACACATTTCTGCCCCCCCCCCCCCCTTGATAACCAGTCACCGTTATAGTAATTTCATATAGTCAAAAATCCAGAAATTTGCATGCCACACCTAGGCAATGCATGGTGCTCCATTGCACACGTCACCATGCCAGAAACACCCATATGAACCACATGACAGACTTTACGCCTAAAGAGGCTACTTATCTTTATTTTTTTCAAACTATTGCTATCAGCAACACCTCTGCATTTTTCATGCTTCCTTCAGCAGCATGAGGCCTTTCACCATTGGCGTATGTTGGGGCTGAGCATTTATATGCTTATTGATGGCTTTGTGCTTGATGATTTGAGGTACTTCCAAGTTTCACATGCACTTCTGACTTCTTTGATTAGAGGTGATGGTGTCTGGGCATTAAAGTCAGCTTTTGGCAAGATTCTCTGCAACGTCGCTGCTCCTCCCAGCTCTTGATAGGCGAATCAGAGTAAGTGTGGACCTCCTTTGAGCTGGTCAGTGGACCGAGAATCTACTCTCACTGTGATTTTTTTGTGCAGGGGCTGTAGGGACGTGTCTAATACCTTTCTGGCCTCTCAATGTCCTTCCTGACATGCCTCGATAACGTTTGTGTTTCTTAAGAGTATGTGTCAGCTGGGAGCACAAAACAGAGTGTGTGGGCCCTTCACTGGTTTGATTTTAATCGCCACCTTAAGGATATTTCTCAAATATTGAAGGCATGACTGTAAAGTTTTCATGCTGCAGAAAACATTTTTTAAATACTCTTTCCCTGTAACACAAAATAGCAAAAGGTGATGCAGATTGAATAACATGGAAGAGGCAGAAGGTTTCCATAAATATTTATTAAAGTTCAGTGGTCCTGTCAAGAGACTGTAAAAAAGATCAAACCCCGCTGCCCTAGGCAAGCTAGAATGGGACGCAAGGGTGGATGGCTATCTAAAAGATGTAGTTTCCTATTTTTAGATGCATTGAGCTGCTGCTTACATGGCTCCATTGCTCTTAGTTTGTCATCTCGCCGCCTTTTAAAATGGCTCAGGAAATTCAGGCACCTTGCATTTATTGAACCTGGGGAATTTTATCTGAATCCCCTATTTTTAATTTAAAACTGAATATGAAATGTAGTCACTGTAGTTTGCAAATAGATTTGCGAAAAACAATTTTTTGCTACAGGCTGTGTCTTTTAAGGGTGCTTTGGAATCCCATACCTGGAACCGATTATTCACTGTTTCTGCCTTTTAATTAAGAATCCAATGATGAATAACCACAATAACAGTTAAGTGTCTTTTCCTCCTTATTCAGTCCCACTCCTGGTAAGCTACAATAATCTACTATTCACTGTTCTCCTTTTTTCGGTTTCTAGAAGTGTACTGTCCCATGCATTTAACAAGTCAAGATACCCGAAGCATTGAGGCCAGCTATTAAATGCCTCGTGCCACCGTTTTTCTTTTTTTGGGGGCGGTGTTTGTTTTTTATTTATTTTATTCGGTACCTCTCAACGTCATTTAGGTTTTCTTTTCTTGTTCTTACGACATGGAAACATTTCCCACGCTCGGACAAAACAAAGACAACCCACTTTCAAATGCACACCCTACACGGTTTAGAGTGCTGTCCATGTGGGCAAGTGCTGTATCGCCCAGCATTGGGGTAGCCAGATATACAAAATGTTGCAGTGTAGGCAAATACAATCTGAGGGCATTGCATAGTATCTGCTTCCTTGTTCTGGGCCAAATACTGTTGCAGGGATTCTGCTTATGCGCAGGAACCCAGGCCCTCAGTGAATTGCGGTGTACCAAAAACTCACCTCAGAACCCAGAACCCCTCATCCGGCCAGCATCAGTGTCCCATTCGTTATCCGAGGTTTAACTCGGCGGTCCCAATGTATAGACAACCCAGAACAAGCGACTTAAACATCCATAGATATTTCACAGGATCCCCTTGAAGGGCTGTCAAACGTCGGCTTTTTGAAACTTCTGTCTCTTACTACGTAGAAGGAGAGAGAGAGAGTTGACTTAGTGAGCCCACCAAACAAACAACCCTATCTGGGAGTCTCACTTTTCAGTCAAACCGTTGCAGGTAATAAATATGGCATGACCATTACTAACAAAACAACTCAGTACTTCCCCATCTCAAATCCACTCCATTCATTGCTTCCCTTCCCCAAACTCCACTAAACACACAAGAAATCAAGAGCACAATCCTATCACAACTACCGCACAAGAAATAACAAAACAAAAATAATTCTATCAACCTAATAATTAATGACATTGGGTTCTGGAGAAGCGGCTAATTGCTGCACAAAGCCCTTCAATGCTCGTCAGGGGTCGTAAGCACTATATAAATACAATTGCAGAAGCGCCCTTCTCCAGATAAAGAGAGGTCTTTCTCTTTGACAGACGTTTAGAAAACTGTGCGGTATTTTTATTCCACAAGAGGGCACTACAGGACAAGCTATATTCAAAAGCATTAGGGTGAGTCAAAGTCTGGACAAATCATCTCTCTGGAAACTGAATTCTATGGCAGGCATTTCTAAATGCAGAACTTCTAAGACTCAGGAAATGTACCTACTCCTAAAAGAAAACAGAAAGCTGTAAGGACGCAACTCTTTCATCAGCCTTAACCGATCACCTAAATGCTCTTTCTTAGTGTAATGGACAGCCTGTGGGAGTTTGCATTCACCTTTTGTGGAGTTTGTGCAAGGGCATTGATTTAGCAGGTTTTTGTGTTACCCTCATTTGCTTACTTCTTTTTCAGTGACTTGCCTTCTTCTTTGGGTTTGCGCCCATCGAATGGATGACTTGTGTCGTTCTAGTGCTCACGTTCAGGGAACTGTTATTTATTTTGTTGTTGGCACTCAGTGGGAATGTATGTGTTTTCTTTCTCTCTGCCTTTTGCGTTGTTCTCCCTTCAGTTCATTCCCCCTATACATGTTGCTTAGCCCTACCTCCAGCTTGTCCCTTGCTTCTCCCCAGTGGTCGAAGTGGGCGGGTTCTGAGGGGCACGACGTGCTCAAACTTTTTCAATTTGAGTAAAACAGTTCCCCCCTACTTTTTGGGAAAAGTCAACCGTCCAAGACGGTTAATTCCGACAGTTGAAATGCTTCAGCTGTGGTGTAAGGCAGGGAGTCTCCTGTGCTGTGAAACCAAGGGAGGGGCAGACAGTTAAACAAGCAAGGGAGGGGCAGACAGTTAAACAAGCAATCTTGCCAGGGTGCCTGCTTTTTGAAAGAAACGTAAATTTGCTTCAACTGGTCAATCTGCAAATGTTAAAGGTGCCTGGAAGCTGGCACTGGCTTTAATTGATAGTCACTTGAAGCTTCCTGATGGCACAGATTTATTCTTTTCGAGAGGTATTGTAAGAGAGTTACCAGCTGAGCTGTGAAGTGTGTGCTTTTAAAGAACAGTTATAAAAAGAATTGTACTACACACTGTCTGGCTAATACTAAAATCTATATTTTGAAAGGCCTTTTTAAACTAAAACATTTTTATGCATTTTGTAGCGACCTGTCTTATACTGTGTGTATTGCAAGTTGAAAACAACGACTTACATATTTATTGTCGCGGCCGCGCTAGGAACAGCAACCACCCCTGGCATCCTGCTCGACCAGCCCGGTAGCGCTGGGTGGAGGTTTGCTATTGAGAAGCACTGCCCCCGCTTCTGGTACAGGGAGCCAATTTTGCAGCACTGCTTCAAAACTGCCCCCCAGTAACAAAACCGCCCCCCACGGATCCAAAAGTGGCCCCCACCCTTCTGGCCCACTGGGAAAACGCCCTTCTTACTGCACAAAGCTCTGTATAAATAGGTTCAAGGCTAAGTGACATCTGGAATACATTGAAGAAAGAGCTCTATGTATCTACTCGCTTTTAATGGTGTTCCTAGATGTGATGATTTACTTACTTTGAAGTATTTTGGTTTTATTAACTTTTTTTTATCAATCTGCTATCTCCCTTGGTTTTTATTTCACTTTTCTTTTTGGTTTCATTGTATCCTAGGTTTTGTCTTCAGTTTTTCTTTTTACCCTGTCTTTTTTTATCATTTTCCTTTTCTTTTCACCTTCTCCATCACTCTCCGCTAAGCTAAAATAATGCCTCTTTCTATGTGCTGTACAAAAGGGGGTGGTGATGGACGGAGCATCAGAACCAATCAAACACTCACACCCAGTCAACAGATCTGGGTTTGATCCATCACCGTTCTTTAGACCACTCTGCCACCCCAGTTCAGACATGGCCATATGCAAATCAGTCTGACCCTGTGCCTCATGGGAACAGTCCAGCCCGAACTGCCAAGCCATGCCTTCCCTGGACCGGAAACAAGCTTCCTAGGACCGGTTTCTGGCATTTCAGCCGTCTTCAGCCAGGCTTGCTTGAATCCAGTGGCAAAGTGAGCAAGGGACTCGCGTCTGAGAATACCCTGCCAACTTATGGCGAACAAAGCGGTACAAAAGGGGGTGGTGATGGACGGAGCATCAGAACCAATCAAACACTCACACCCAGTCAACAGATCTGGATTTGATCCATCACCGTTCTTTAGCCCACTCTGCCACCCCAGTTCAGACATGGCCATATGCAAATCAGTCTGACCCTGTGCCTCATGGGAACAGTCCAGCCCGAGCTGCCAAGCCATCCCTGGACCGGAAACAAGCTTCCTAGGACCGGTTTCTGGCATTTCAGCCGTCTTCAGCCAGGCTTGCTTGAATCCAGTGGCAAAGTGAGCAAGGGACTCGCGTCTGAGCATACCCTGCCAACATATGGCCATGTCTGAACTGGGGTGGCAAAGTGGGCTAAAGAACGGTGATGGATCAAATCCAGATCTGTTGACTGGGTGTGAGTGTTTGATTGGTTCTGATGCTCCGTCCATCACCACCCCCTTTTGTACCGCTTTGTTCGCCATAAGTTGGCAGGGTATGCTCAGACGTGAGTCCCTTGCTCACTTTGCCACTGGATTCAAGCAAGCCTGGCTGAAGACGGCTGAAATGCCAGAAACCGGTCCTAGGAAGCTTGTTTCCGGTCCAGGGAAGGCATGGCTTGGCAGTTCGGGCTGGACTGTTCCCATGAGGCACAGGGTCAGACTGATTTGCATATGGCCATGTCTGAACTGGGGTGGCAAAGTGGGCTAAAGAACGGTGATGGATCAAACCCAGATCTGTTGACTGGGTGTGAGTGTTTGATTGGTTCTGATGCTCCGTCCATCACCACCCCCTTTTGTACCGCTTCTTTCTATGTGCTGGCACATGGATTCAGTGTGATGTTGGCCTCGCCTTGTAAATGCTTCACTGAGTATCTCATACAGTGCATGAACTCCATACAGTGACCTATGATATAGCTGAAATCTGCTGCCCCTCCTGAAGATTGTTGTGAGTGGAAGTGGGGAAAAAAGGGTCCAAAGTGAAACTGTGTTTACAGATTGGTTCACCTTCTCCAGGGTGGCTTTAAGTGCCCAGTGCCACATGCAGCCATCCAGGCTGCTCATGTCATGGTCTGCATTCCCATCCCTTCTAATCAGTCAGTGAGAAGTACGCCCATAGGATGGTACCGCTGAGCAAGCCCCTCGGTACTTGAGGATCTAAGAAACTTAAGAGTGTGTGGCTTGCTCAAGCAAAGCTAGGCAGTAACGAAAGTACCACAGAGACTAAGAACAAGCCAGAGTCGATATTTGGAATGAGATATGCCCCCCTGCAAGTGGCCTGTTCATGGTAATGTGATCCGTTGTAATTGATATATATCATGAATCAACTGCTAAATAAAAAGTTTAAAAAAAAAAGTGTTGCGGCTCGGTCCACTCCTAAGCCTCACTCTTTGCCACTCAACTAGCCCCATCCACTCCTAAGCCTCACTCTTTGCCACTCAACTAGCCCCATTCACTCCTAAGCCTCACTCTTTGCCACTCAACTAGCCCCATCCACTCCTAAACCTCACTCTTTGCCACTCAACTAGCCCCATTCACTGTAGTTATCATTTTTGCCTTTGCATAGCTGATGGATTACTGTTTCTTCTGGAGACTTGTATGAGCAGTCTGCTTTAATGTTTTAGTAAACCTTATTTAATGGCAGCTAATTTTCACTTACGGCCTGCCTGGTTTGAAAAGAGTTTGTATTATTTGTTTTTATTTTTTTATCAGTGACGTTTGCTTCTCAAAAATCAAAAAGATATAATCCCGTTTTTTTCCCTCTTTCTCAATGAATGTTATATAAACGCAGTAGTAATCACATGTGCAGCCTCAACGTTGGAAAAAATTTAATCAGCCAACCTCACATTTCCGTTGGCACATCTCACAGTGGCTTCATTCTCATTCCTGATGGTACCGTATGTACATTGTTTCCTGTAACCTGAACTTCTACACTGTGAGGCCATGGTTCCTCCCAAAAACTGACTGTGTGCTTGTAAACGCAATGAGCAAAACCAAAGGGGATGATGGATGGAGTGTTGAAGCACTCACCCCCCGTCAACTGATCTGGGTTTAATCCATCACCGTTCTTTAGCTCACTCTGCCATCCCAGTTCAGACATGGCCATATGCAAATCAGTCTGACCCTGTACGTCATGGGAACAGTCCAGCCCGAACTGCCAAGCCATGTCTTCCCTGGACCGGAAACACGCATCCTGAGACCGGTTTCGGGTTCATAACCCTCATCAGCCAGGCAATCACGAATCCAGTGGCAAAGTGAGCCACGTCTGGGCATACCCTGCCAACTTAGGGCCAACAAAGCAAAACCAAAGGGGATGATGGACGGAGTGTTGAACATAGCAAGCACTCACCCCCAGTCAACTGATCTGGTAATGGATTAAACCCAGATCAGTTGACTGACTGATGACTGCTGATTAGCCGATGGCCATTTCTGAACTGGGATAGCGGAGTGAGCTAAAGAATGATGATGGATTAAACCCAGATCAGTTGACTGGGGGTGAGTGCTTGCAATGTTCACCACTCCATCCATCATCCCCTTTGGTTTTGCTTTGTAAACGCAATGAGGTCAGAAATAGTCTAATAGTCTTTGGCATTCAAGCTTTTTTTTTCTTTTTTTTCAAGGGCACCAGATTACTCTTTGGCTGTCTTTTGTCTTTGTGGTATTGATGCTTTACATTCTTTAACCACTTTTAAAGGCTATAATGTGGAGGTAATTGCATATTCCTCTGTCTACATGCTCGTAGTCCTAAAGTCTTTCACGTAATCTACTCTACTTGTCCATTTTCGATGGGGATGATTACAACATGGTGTAGACGTTGAAAACATTAGATGAACTAGAAAAAGCAAATGGAGATGGTGTAGGTGGAGTATTGGCGGTTACAATGTGGACACAGATTTTTGCGAAACTAATTCTCTTTTCTCAACAGACCTCCGTACGTATAGGACGGTTTGTAAAATACTAAATCGGAGTGGGTCATAGAATGACCTGCCTAATGAATATTAATTAGGCATGCCTTAAATTGCGGCTCACTCCATTTGGCTGAAAATATGGGAATGGTGGCCTGCAATGGCAGTTGAGCACCACCATGCCGGTCTTTGCATTTTGAAACAGCCCGATTTCCTTTAAGGAACTAGAAATGCTTTTTTCTTTTTTTTTTTTTTTTTTTTAAGTTTTCAACACCTTCAGTGAGAGTTGGCGATGGTTCCCCTTGACCACCGCCTACTCTAACTAAAGTTGCTACCATGATTCCTAAAAGTGAATGAATCTAAAGGAGACCCTTTTCACTTTGTGAATCATATTACCATAATCAATGCAGTAAGATTATGCAGTTCCTAAATCCATCTCATGAGGGAATGTCATTAGTGTCCTCTCATGCCAAGAATGGTTGGTGTAATAGAAATATTCAAAAGCAAGAGCCCTTGCCCACCCAAATGGGTGGCATGCTTCATCATCGGGTAGCTCCTCATTGGGCAGGCGCTGCAATGCCCAATGGACCCATCGAGGGGGACTCTTTGCCAGAGATCTTTTAAAGTGTTTTGCCTTAATGAGCCCGAAATGAGGGTGCTGAATGTATAGATTAGAGAAAAACAGTGGGGTGTTAAAAATGACTAAGGGCCACCTAATGACCATCTTATTGTGATGGTGAAACTGTAGAGGAAATAATGTCCATTCCTATCTCAAGGGATCAACTTAAGCAAAGGTCAAGTTACTGTTTTCCATTTTTGGAGTCTTTAACAGGACAGTGGTTAGTGACCGGAATTACATCAGAGTCTGAATCGCTATTTAGAAGCAAGGCCCAAAATACAGCATACCGAATAGGGATTCGGAAACCATTTCTAAACATTTCAAAATTCCTTTAGCATTTTGAAAACACTTATCTGAATTTCTAAATGGGTTTAGTAAATAAGAAAAAGCGGTATCAAATCCGTAAGGTTAGCGCTTAGCCTGATTTGTGACCGCTCTGTAGGACGTGGAGTACAGTAGTGACCCATAATACTTTGCCCAGTTTATGGTTAGTCCCATCAATTCAAGAAATTGTGTGTCTTGTCTCAAAACATTACTTCACTTCTACATCCATAAAAGAATTGTAGGACTATGCAAGTCATTTGTTCCATTTAAAGTTGTTAAAGATTACGTGAACTATTTGTAAAATTATTACATGTTTGTTTCAGGTTTCATTTCGCTATCATTGCCAGTTATACTCCGAATGGAGAAGGACCAATCAGAAAGTCCTGTTACTGATTCCAGACTCTAAGAACTCTCACAAGACACAGCATTCCTTGCTGTCAGCAAAATTGATCAAGAAGAATGCGGATGAAACTACAGTATGATTTGTTCTTTGGCCATTTTCTCTAAAAGTGGCAAACAAGCTAAGAACAACCACTTGTATTTGATGAAAAGTAACTATAAAGAGCCTATATAACCTTACACATCATTTGACTTACAGATATTTAACAGTATAAGTTAAGACACTAATAAAACTGCCTCTGTGCCAAATCAGTGGTTTTAAAACAGAGTACATATTTTAACGTGAGGACACCCTCAAAGGATGATTACGTGGATGAATGCCCTTTTTACTGGTTTTCAAAATCCATTGTGACATTAGCACTTTTTTGACAAAAATGGCAAGAAAGGCCATGAAGCTGCAATTCTTTTTCTTACAACATGAGTGGGTAGAATCCCAGTTTCATGTTTTAAATTTTCGTGTTTTCAGTACTTTGTATGGTATATCTCTGTATATGTTTATTTGAGCTTCAGTATAGAAGCAGACTGCCTGAACTTATTTAGAGGTGTCTTGTTGCTTTTTCACAATGAAAAAGTAGAGGTCAAGTAGCTGATAATCTTTATTGTTGCTATAAATCCAATGGTCCTTTGCATTGAATGCATCTTGTTATGAGACAATGTAATTTCCATGTATTATATTGCTATTCTTTATAGAAATTGTATTGTGTTGAAAAACACAAATGAAAAAAGTGTAAACCAATATTTATTTTATTTGTTTAAGTATTTTAATCTTTTCACAATTCTTATAAAATTCCTTTTAAGTTTCTGTATAAAGATCCCACATTTGAAAACGCGTTCCGGCTGCATCCTGAGAACAATTCATTCTCGCGCTGTTCTCTCCATGGAGTACACTTGGCATAAGTGTCTTGTTGAGGCCTAGAAAAACTGTGTATTCTATTTAACGATTGCTCTGATTTTCTCATTTGAAAGAGGAGTTATACATTCGATTACTGTAAAATACATTTCTTTCTTCCAATATTCCTCACAGATCATTAGTATGTAAGGAGCTCCATGGTTTAAGTGGCCTCAGACTATGATTGAACATAACTGTATTAAGCATACTTTGGAAAAATAAATAAAAGTATTCCATGTATACATTGAATATTTCATTTGAATAAACAAACAAGTGACATTCATGTACATTCATATAATGACCAGGAACAATTCCAAATACCATATTTTCACACAATATTGTAATGCTTTTCCTGCCTCCTGTTTGTTAATTTGAAATGCCCAACATTATTTCTTTTTCTCTGGTAATGTCTTTCATAGAGGCATGTGTTATTTGAATATCCATAATGTGAATATGAAGGTTCAAGATTTAAAAACTATAATGCAAGTGCATATATTGCTTATCGACAGCACTGTAAAAATTAAGGTATGTAACGAAAGCAAAAATGACCACATTACACGTGCTGCCATTTTAGATTCCTCAATGCTCATCTTTGATGATTACTATAGTCTTAAGCTGTGGCTTCTTTTTATTATTCTGCCCATACTGAAGTATGCGTGATGAGCAAACCTGTAATTTACAGATGGTAGAACTTGTGCTTTGTGAAGAATATATTCGTTCCTCTATAGAGTGGCTAGTACTACTCACATCATTTTGTACTGACCTTTTAGTCTATATTAAGCATTAGATCATCTACAAAATCTATAATTTAGTTTGTAGTTTTAAATTACATTTACAATTTTTGATTTATTAAAACACACTGGCAAGATAAGGGAGAGAATGGGTAAATATTTTGATGCTAGTTCTAAGCACCCAATGCAAACCCTGTCTGGAATGGTCGAGAGTACCTAATGAAAGGTCTCTTTTTAAAAGAAAAATCATTGTTTAATTTGCAGGTAGCATGGATTTTGCTTTGTAGTGTAAAGGCCAGCAATTAAAAAAATAAACACAGTGCAGTTAAACAAATATAAAATGTGTGGGTCAAACCAAATTAAGAAAAAAGTTGTATTTGTTAGTAAAATAATGAAGCTTAACACACAAAAATGGGCTTTGCTGGATTGTGCCCCACTAAATGTTCAAAAACATTAGGAAAAATGGTGCATTTTACAATGCTTTTTTCATCCTATACTAAAATGCCATAATGTTTTCTGTATAGTCACACAAGTGTGAGTGCCGCCCTCTAAATGAGAGAGAGTGGAGATGTATTGCATACCTCTCAGCTCCCCCTCCTTTGTAGGCTCACACTCCTTGGAATCACTTTCAATTTCTTAGCCCTTTTTAGATCTCGCCTACGCAGCGC